>NC_091219.1:6346206-6646206 GCF_040958095.1 Procambarus clarkii
ACATTCCCCTGAGGATTTTATAGGTAGTGATCATGTCTCCCCTTACTCTTTTGTCTTCCAGTGTCGTAAGGTGCATTTCCTGCAGCCTTTCTTTGTAACTCATGCCTCTTAGTTCTGGGACTAGTCTAGTAGCATACCATTGAACTTTTTCCAGCTTCGTCTTGTGCGTGACAAGCTACGGGCTCCATGATGGGGCCGCATTTTCCAGGATTGGTCTTACATATGTGGTGAAGTATACAAGATTCTGAGTGATTCCTTACACAGGTTCCTGAGTGTGTGTGTGTGTGTGTACTCACCTATTTGTACTCACCTATTTGTGCTTGCGGGGGTTGAGCTTTGGCTCTTTGGTCCCGCCTCTCATCTGTCAATCAACTGGTGTACAGATTCCTGAGCCTACTGGGCTCTATCATATCTACATTTAAAACTGTGTATGGAGTCAGCCTCCACCACATCACTGCCTAATGCATTCCATCCGTTAACTACTCTGACACTGAAAAAGTTCCTTCTAACGTCTCTGTGGCTCATGTGGGTACTCAGTTTCCACCTGTGTCCCCTTGTTCGCGTCCCACCAGTGTTGAATAGTTTATCCTTGTTTACCCGGTCGATTCCTCTGAGGATTTTGTAGGTTGTGATCATGTCTCCCCTTACTCTTCTGTCTTCCAGTGTCGTAAGGTGCATTTCCCGCAGCCTTTCCTCGTAACTCATGCCTCTTAGTTCTGGGACTAGTCTAGTGGCATACCTTTGGACTTTTTCCAGCTTCTTCTTGTGCTTGACAAGGTACGAGCTCCATGCTGGGGCCGCATACTCCAGGATTGGTCTTACATATGTGGTGTACAAGATTCTGAATGATTCCTTACACAGGTTCCTGAACGCTGCTCTGATGTTAGCCAGCCTCGCATATGACGCAGACGTTATTCTTTTTATGTGGGCTTCAGGAGACAGGTTTGGTGTGATATCAACTCCTAGATCTTTCTCCCTGTTCGTTTCATTAAGTACTTCATCTCCTATTCTGTATCCTGTGTTTGGCCTCCTATTTCAACCACCTAGTTTCATTACTTTGCATTTGCTCGGGTTGAACTTCAACAGCCATTTGTTGGACCATTCACTCAGTCTGTCTAGGTCATCTTGTAGCCTCCTACTATCGTCCTCAGTTTCAATCCTCCTCATAATTTTTGCATCATCGGCAAACATTGAGAGAAACGATTCTATACCCTCTGGAAGATCATTTACATATATCAGAAACAGTATAGGTCCAAGGACTGACCCCTGCGGTACTCCACTCGTAACGTCTCGCCAGTCTGAGACCTCACCCCTCACACTGACTCGTTGTCTCCTGTTACTTAGGTACTCCTGTATCCAACGGAGTACCTTCCCTTTCACTCCAGCCTGCATCTCCAGTTTTTTCATTAGCCTCTTGTGTGGCACTGTGTCAAAGGCTTTCTGACAATCCAAAAATATGCAGTCTGCCCACCATTCTCTTTCTTGCCTAATTTTTGTTGCCTGGTCGTAGAATTCAAGTAACCCTGTGAGGCAGGACCTACCATCCCTGAATCCACGTTGATGCTGTGTTACAAAGTTCTTTCGCTCCAGGTGCTCCACTAGCTTTCTTCGCACAATCTTCTCCATCATCTTGCATGGTATGCAGGTTAGGGACACTGGTCTGTAATTCAGTGCCTCCTGTCTATCCCCTTTCTTGTATATCGGGACTACGTTAGCTGCTTTCCAAATTTCTGGCAGTTCCCCTGTTGCCAGTGATTTGTTATACACCATGGAGAGCGGGAGGCACAGTTCTTCTGCTCCTTCCTTTAGTATCCAAGGGGAGATTCCATCTGGGCCTATAGCCTTTGTCACATCCAATTCTAGTAAACCCTTCCTTACTTCCCCGCTGGTAATCTCAAACTCTTTCAGTGGTTCCTGGTTAGCTATTCCCTCTCTTATCTCTGGGATTTCTCCTTGCTCTAAGGTGAAGACCTCTTATAATTTCTTATTCAGTTCCTCACACACTTCCTTGTCGTTTGTAGTGAATCCTTCTGCCCCTATCCTTAATTTCATAACCTGTTCCTTTACTGTTGTTTTTCTCCTGATGTGGCTATGCAGCAATTTAGGCTGAGTCTTTGCCTTGCTTGCGATGTCATTTTCGTATTGTCTTTCTGCCTCTCTTCTCATCCTAACATATTCATTCCTGGCTTTCTGGTATCTTTCTCTGCTCTCCAGTGTCCTGTTATTCCTATAGTTTCTCCATGCCCTTTTACTTTGCTGCTTAGCTAGCCTACATCTCTGATTAAACCATGGGTTTCTCATCTTCATTTCACTGTTTTCCTTTTGGACTGGGACAAACTTGTTTGCTGCGTCCTTGCATTTTTGCGTGATGTATTCCATCATATCTTGGGCCGTCTTTTCCCTGAGCTCTGTTTCCCATGCTATATCTGCTAGGCATTTTCTTATCTCCTCATAGTTTCCCTTTTGGTATGCTAACCTTTTGGTTTCGGTATCCCTCCTCGAGTTCAATAACCCTTCTTCAATCAGGTACTCAAACACCAATACACTGTGGTCGCTCATTCCTACTGGGTCCTCAAAACTGATTTCTCTTATGTCAGAGTCGTTCAGGATGAAAACCAGGTCGAGTCTCGCTGGTTCGTCATTTCCTCTCATCCTGGTGGGTTCACTGACATGCTGGGTTAAGAAGTTTCTAGTCGCCACCTCCAGTAGTTTGGCTCTCCACGTATCCTCGCCTCCATGCGGTTCCTTGTTCTCCCAATCAATCCTGCCGTGATTGAAGTCCCCCATGATGAGCCGGTGGGATCTATTTCTACAGGCAGAAGAGGCTGCCCTCTCAATAATAGTGTTAACTGCCATGTTGTTGCTTTCGTACTCTTGACTGGGTCTTCTGTCATTTGGTAGAGGGTTATATATTACTGCTACTACTATCCTTGGTCCTCCCATTGTTTTGGTGCCTGCTATGTAGTCTCTGAAACCCTCACAGCCCGGGATAGCCATCTCCTTAAAATTCCAATCCTTTCTCATGAGTAGGGCCACTCCTCCTCCTCCCCTACTTTCCCTCTCTTTCCTTATTATTGTGTACTCCTTGGGAAACACGGCATTCGTTATGATTCCAGAGAGTTTTTGTTTCAGTGAGTCCAATTACATCTGGGTTCACTTCTTGTGCTCTTTCCCTTAGTTCACTTGCCTTGCTTGTGATCCCATCTATGTTCGAGTACATTGCCCTGAAACTAACTCTCTTCTGCTTCTCCTCTGGGGGGGACCTGTGGGGTCTGGGGTGAGCGGGAGCTGGGAGGATCTGGTATGGGGAGACTGGTGGAGGAGGAAGGGCTTGGGGGGGTAGGGGGAGGGGGAGGGTAGGGGGAGTGGGTGAGGAGGGGAGGGGGAGGGTAGGGGGAGTGGGTGAGGGGGGGAGGGTTGGGGGGTGGGTGAGAGGGGGAGGGTTGGGGGGATGGGGGAGAAAGGGGGGTTTGGGGGGCAATAAAGTGGGGAGGGCTTGGGGGGCGTGGGGGGAGAGGGACGGCTGAGGTGGTTGAGGAAGAGGGGAGGGTTTTGGGGAGTGGTGGAGAGGGGAAGGCTTAGGTGGGGTGAGGGAGAGTGGGGAGCTTAGGGGGGTGGGGGAGAATGGAGGGCTTGTGGGTGGGAGGGACGGAAGGGCATGTGGGAGAAGGGAGGGCTTGGGGGATGGGGGAGAAGGGAGGTCCTGGGGGGAGGGGGGAGTGGGAGGAGGGGGGTGAGTGGGAGGAGAGGGGTGGATGGGGGGAGGGTGCCTTAGGTGGGTACTTAGTGGGGGGCTGACAGGGGTTGGGGCAGGTAGGGTGTCTGTAGGGTGGAATGATGGGGTGGTGCCGCACTTCCTGTGGCTAATGTACTGTTTGAGGAGGGTTCCCCATTCCCCTCTGGGATTGTAGGGATCGGGGGTGTGGCTCCCTGGTTCCTTTCTCTCTCCCTGCGCTCCTTCCTCGCGTCTGCTGCTTGCATTCTCTCTTCCCTTGTCATATCCCTCTGCAAGAATAGTCTTTTGAACTTCTCTACACCTACTAGACAGCACTTCCTTTCTAATAGTTCCTCTTTCGCGATTTCGCTCATGAAAACCACCTTTATCATTCGGTCTCTGTCCTTGTTGTACTTTCCAAGCCTGAAAACCTTTTCAACATTTTGCTCAGCTCCCTCCATCCTTACCTCTTTAAGGATCTCTTTAATCATGTTTTTGTCCTTGTCTCTCCGCTCCTTTGGTCTGGTCCCTGTTTGCTCCCTAATGCCTGCTATTACTACTGCTCTATTTCTCTCTATCAGCCGGCTAGTACATCTAGCCGCTTCCTGAGAGGAAGCCACTTCCATGGCAACTTCCTTACCTGCAGACCTAGCTTCAGAGCTCGTTTTAAGTATTTCAGCAAATGAGAGCTGAGGTGTGGAGGTCCCCTCCACAGTAGCATTCCTGTCTCCCTGAGGCACGGTTTGTGTCTGGTATTGTGGAGAAGTCTCCTTCAGGCTTCGTATCTCCTCCTTTGCTGCCCTTAGTTCAACCTGCAGGTTGGCAACTGTCTCCCTCATTACCCTCAGTTCTTCACTGAATTCCTCCCACATTTGCTGGAATACTCCCTTCATCCAGGCTTCCTGTTCCACCCCTTCCTCTGAATTTGTTCCAGCCGCGATTGACATCCTGCGTGTGTAAGCCCGAGTTCGTGTCCCTTCCATGTTTTGCCCGAGAGAGAGAGAGAGAGAGAGAGAGAGAGAGAGAGAGAGAGAGAGAGAGAGAGAGAGAGAGAGAGAGAGAGAGAGAGAGAGAGAGAGAGAGAGAGAGAGAGAGAGAGAGAGAGAGAAAGAGAGAGAGAGAGGGAGAGAGAGAGAGAGAGAGAGAGAGAGAGAGAGAGAGAGAGAGAGAGAGAGAGAGAGAGAGAGAGAGAGAGAGAGAGAGAGAGAGAGAGAGAGAGAGAGAGAGAGAGAGAGAGAGAGAGAGAGAGAGAGAGAGGAGAGAGAGAGAGAGAGAGAGAGAGAGAGAGAGAGAGAGAGAGAGAGAGAGAGAGAGAGAGAGGGGGGGGGGGGGGGAGGTAGGTGTGTCTGAGTGAGTAATGAAGGGGGGAGGAGGTGGGAGAGAGGGAGGGGATGGCGAGGGTGTGTGGGGGGATTATAGAGGGACAGTTAAATGCATATGGTTGAGAGACAGTGTGTTTACAGTCTCTTCTCTGTTGGGAAGGGGTTGGGGTTAGAGAAGGGGGGGGGGAGAGTTGTCTCCGTGTAGGTAGAGCGGAGTGTTTTTCACACTTTTGTGTCAGAAACTAGTTCCCACATGAGCCGCCCATTTCCCTTGATATTCGTTTCAGTTTGTTACCTTATATCCAAGACTAACTATTAAAAAGCAATAACACTGTACACCAATTGACTGACTGACTTTGTGAGAGGCTTTACCTTACCGCCAATTCCAAATCCCGCAGCACAAACAGGTGTTAAGTACTGTTGACAGTGGCGTGTAGGCCTGCTGTCTCCATCCACGCCGCTGCCAGGCGTAGGTCCCTCCAACTTGTCACTATATATCACCAGTATTCTGCACACACACACACACACACACCAGTGTGTGTGTGTGTGTGTGTGTAGGTTTAAGTGAGTGTGTGTGTACTCACCTAGTTGTGCTTGCGGTGGTTGAGCTCTGGCTCTTTGGTCCCGCCTCTGAACCATCAATCAACAGGTTTACAGGTTCCTGAGCCTATTGGGTTCTATCATAACTACACTTGAAACTATGTATGGAGTCAGTCTCCACCACATCACTTCCTAATGCATTCCATTTGTCAACCACTCTGACACTAAAAAGTTCTTTCTAATATCTCTGTGGTTCATTTGGGCACCCAGTTTCCACCTGTGTTCCCTAGAGCGTGTGCCCCGTGTGTTAAATAGCCTATCTTTATCAACTCTGTCGATTCCCTTGAGAATCTTGAATGTGGTGATCATGTCCCCCCTAACTCTTCTGTCTTCCAACGAAGTGAGGTTTAATTCCCGGAGTCTCTCCTCGTAGCTCATACCTCTCAGCTCGGGTACTAGTCTGGTGGCAAACCCTTGAACCTTTTCCAGTTCAGTCTTATGCTTGACTAGATATGGACTCCATGCTGGAGCTGCATACTCCAGAATTGGTCTGACATATGTGGTATATAATGTTCTGAAAGATTCCTTTCACAAGTTTCTAAAGGCCATTCTTATGTTAGCCAACCTGGCATATGCTGCTGATGTTATCCTCTTGATATGAGCTTCAGGGGACAGGTCTGGCGTGATATGAACCCCCAGGTCTTTCTCTCTCTCTGACTCTTGAAGTATTTCATCTCCCAAATGATACCTTGTATCTGGTCTCCTGCTTCCTACCCCTATCTTAATTACATTACATTTGCTTGGGTTAAACTCTAACAGCCATTTGTTCGACCATTCCTGCAGCTTGTCCAGGTCTTCTTGAAGCCTCAAGCTGTCCTCCTTTGTCTTAATCCTTCTCATAATTTTGGCGTCGTCAGCAAACATTGAGAGGAATGAGTCTATACCCTATGGGAGATCATTTACGTATATCAGAAACAGGATAGGTCCAAGTACAGAGCCCTGTGGGACTCCACTGGTGACTTCACGCCATTCTGAGGTCTCACACCTCACTGTAACTCTCTGCTTTCTATTGCTTAGGTACTCCCTTATCCACTGGAGCGCCCTACCAGTTACTCCTGCCTGTTTCTCCAGCTTATGCATCAACCTTTTATGGGGTACTGTGTCAAAGGCTTTCCGACAGTCCAGAAAAATGCAGTGCGCCCATCCTTCTCTTTCTTGCTTAATCCTTGTTACCTGATTGTATAATTCTATCAAGCTTGTAAGGCAAGATTTACCCTCCCTGAACCCATGTTGATGGGTTGTCACGAAGTCTCTTCTCTCCAGATGTGCTCCTCGATTTTTTCTCACAATCTTCTCCATCACCTTGCATGGTATACAAGGTAAGGACACTGGCCTGTAGTTCAGTGCCTCTTATCTGTCACCCTTTTTGTATATTGGTACTACATTAGCAGTCTTCCATATTTCTGGTAGGTCTCCCGTTTCCAGTGACCTACTATACACTATGGAGAGTGGCAAGCAAAGTGCTCCTGCACACTCTTTCAATACCCATGGTGGGATTCTGTCCGGCCCAACAGCTTTTCTCACATCCAGCTCCAATAGGTGCTTCTTGACCTCATCTCTTGTAATTTCGATCCTATCCAAGGTCACCTGGTTTGCTGCCACCTCTCCTAATGCCGTGACATCTCCCTGTTCTATTGTAAATACCTCTTGGAACCTTTGGTTGAGTTCTTCACACACCTCTTTGTCATTCTCTGTGTACCTGTCCTCGCCCACCCTAAGTTTCATCACCTGTTTCTTCACTATTGTCTTCCTCCTGATGAGACTGTGTAGTAGCTTTGGTTCGGTCTTGGCTTTATTAGCTATATCGTTTTCATACCTTTTCTCAGCTGCTCTTCTCACACTAACATACTCGATCCTGGTTCTCTGGTATCTCTCTCTACTTTCTGGTATTCTGTTATTACGGAAGTTCCTCCATGCCCTTTTGTTCAGCTCCTTTGCTTTCCTACATTCCCCATTAAACCACGGATTCTTCCTTTGCTTCTCTGTTTTTTCCTGTCGGGCTGGGACAAACCTGCTTACAGCCTCCTGACATTTTTGGGTGACATAGTCCATCATGTCTTGTATGAACTTGGATCCGAGTTCTGTATCCCAATGTATATCCCATAGGAATTTATTCATCTCCTCATAGTTTCCCTTTCGGTACGCCAGCCCTTTGGTTCCCAGTTCTTTTTTGGGGGTGATAATGTCTAGCTCAACCTGGTACTCAAAGCTGAATACACTATGATCACTCATTCCCATTGGGGCTTCCAACTTAACTTCCCTTATATCCGACTCATTTAGGGTAAATATCAGATCAAGCAAGGCTGGTTCATCCCCTCCTCTCATTCTTGTTGGTCCCTTGACGTGTTGACTTGTTGCCATATCCAGCAGCTTAGCTCCCCATGTGTCTGGGCCTCCATGTGGGTCTCCGTTCTCCCAATCTATCTTCCCATGGTTGAAGTCTCCCATGATTAGTAGTCTGCATCCGTTCCTGCTAGCGACAGAAGTTGCTCTCTCTATTATATTTATTGTGGTCAAGGTGTTTCTATCATATTCCTGTCTGAGTTTTCTGTCATTCGGTGGGGGGTTATATATGACTGCTACTATATTTTTCTGTCCTCCAGTTGTTATGGTGCCTGAATTGTAGTCACTGAAACCTTCACAGTTCTGAATTACCATCTCTTTGAAACTCCAACCTTCTCTTAGTAGCAAAGCTACACCACCTCCTCCTCTCCCTTCTCTCTCTTTCCTCACTACATAGTAGCCCTGTGGAAACACTGCATTTGTTATGATTTTCGTTAGCTTTGTTTCCGTGAGTGCTATTATGTCTGGGTTTTCTTCTAGTGCCCATTCTCCGAGTTCACTTGTTTTATTTGTAATCCCATCTATGTTAGTGTACATCGCCTTGAAGCTCACTTTCTTCTGTTCATTTTCATGTTCCTTTCTTGGCGAGCATTCAGCTGGTGTGGGAACCTGTTCCAAGGGTGAGAAGATCTGTGAGGTTGTTTGCAGAGTCTCAGAGGATTTGGGGTGGGGGGTGGGGGTTTAAGGGAAGGGGGGACAGGTTGGGTGTGAGTTAAGGAGATAAAGGGGACATGGAGGATACAGGGTGAGGGGTGAGGAGGGATAGGGAGGGTATGGGACGAAGGGAGATGGGGGACAGGGGAGGAAAGGTGGGACTTGTTGGGAATGGGTGTCAGGGTCAGAATGGGGTGGGGGGGGGGGGGGAGGGAGGGTTGGATGGGGGCAGGTAGGGTGAGGGGAAGGGAGGGTTTCTATGCAGAGGGGGGTGGTGGTGTTGCCCTCCCCTCTGTTGTTGCTGGGATGCTGGTTTTGGGTTCCCCTCTTGTCTCTGGGACTGTTGTGTTGGGGGCTGTGATTTCCTGGTTTGCTCCTCTCTCCCTGCGCTTCCTCCTTGCCTCTGCTGCCCTGGCTCTCTCCTCCTTCGTCCTGTCCCTCTGCAGGAATACTTTTTTGTATCCCTCCACATGCCTCAGACGACGTGTGTGTGTGTGTGTGTATGTGTGTGTGTGTGTGTGTAGATTTAAGTGTGTGTGTTTGAGCGTACTCACCTAGTTGTGCCTGCGGGGGTTGAGCTTTGTCTCTTTGAGTTGGTCCCACCTCTCAACCGTCAATCAACTAGTGTACAGATTCCTAAGCCTACTGGGCTCTATCATACCTATATATGAAACTGTGTTTAGAGTCAACCTCCACCACATCACTTCCTAGTGCATTCCATTTATTAACTACTCTGACACTGAAAAAATTCTTTCTAACGTCTATGTGGCTCATTTGGGTACTAAGCTTCCACCTGTGTCCCCTTGTTCGTGTTCCACCGGTGCTGAAGAGTTTGTCTTTGTCAGCCCTGTCAATTCCCCTGAGAATTTTGCAATTGGTTATCATGTCTCCCATTACTCTTCTGTCTTCCAGGGACGTGAGGTTCAGCTCCTTTAGCCTTTCCTCGTAGCTCATCCCTCTCAGTTCCGGGACGAGCCTGGTGGCATTCTTAACCTTCTCTAACTTTGTCTTGTGTTTAACTAGGTATGGACTCCAGGTTGGAGCTGCTTATTCCAGGATTGGTCTAACATTAGTGGTATACAGGGTCCAGAACGATTCCTTACACAAGTTTCTAAAGGCAGTTCGTATGTTGGCCAGTCTAGCATATGCCGCTGATGATATTCTTTTGATGTGGGCCTCTGGGGACAGGTTCGGTGTGATATCAATCTCCAGATCTTTCTTTGTAGGATTCCACCTCCCAGATGGTTTTTTGTGTTCAGCATCCTGCTCCCTTCGCCTAATTTCATTACTTTACACTTTCCTGAGTTGAACTTTAGCAGCCATTTTCTAGAGCATTCCTCCAGTTTGTCCAGGTCATCCTGTAGCCTGTCTATCTTCATCTGACTTGATTCTTCTCATAATTTTTGTATCATCAGCAAACATTGAGAGGAATGAGTCTATACCTTCCGGAAGATCGTTTACATATATCAGAAACGGGATGGGTCCAAGTACTGAGGCCTATGGGACTCTGCTGGTGACATCTTGCCACTCTGATGTCTACCCCTCCTCCCCTCACCGTTACTCGCTGTTTCCTGTTCGTTAAATATTCCTTTTTACTTCTGCCTGTTGCTCCAACTTTTTTTAACAGCATTTTATGGGGTACTATGTCAAAGGCTTTCTGGCAGTCCAGTTAAATGCAGTCTGCCCACCCTTTTCTTTCCTGCCTAATTTTTATTGCCTGGTCATAGAATTCTATTAAACCTGTGAGGCACGATTTACCATCTCTGAACCTATTTTGGTGGTTTGTTACAAAGCTATTTCCCTCCAAATGCTTTACGAGCCTTTTCCTCACCATCTTCTCCATCACCTTTCATGGCACACATGTTAGCGAAATTGGCCTGTAGTTCAGTGCCTTTTGCCTGTCACCCTTCTTGTATATTGGGACTACGTTAGCTGTCTTCCAACTTTCTGGTAGGTCTCCTGTTTCCAGTGACCTGTTATTCACCATAGAGAGTGGTACACTTAGTGCTTCTAGTGTGTGTGTGTGTGAGCGTGTGCGTGTGAGCGAGTGCATTTGAGCATGTACTCACCAAGTTGTACTCACCAAGGTGTGCTTGCGGTGGTTGAGCTCTGGCTCTTTGATCCCGCCTCTCAACTGACAATGAACTGATGTACAGAATCCTGAACCTACTGGGCTCTATCATATGTACACTTGAAACTGTTTTTGGAATCTGCCTCCACCACATCACTTCCTAATGCATTCCATTTGTCAACCACTTTGACACTAAAAAAGTTCTGTCTTATATCTCTGCGGCTCATTTGGGCACTCAATTAACACCTGTGTCCACTAGTGCGTGTGGCCCTTTGTGCTAAATAGCCTTCCTTTATTTACCCTTTCAATTCCTTTGAGAATCATGTATGTAGTGATTGTGTCCTATCTAACTCTTTTGTCTTCCAGCGAAGTGAGGTTTAATTCCCATAGTCTCTCCTCGTAGCTCATGCCTCTCAGTTCGGGTACTAGTCTGGTGGCAAACCTTTGAACCTTTCCCAATTTAGTCCTATGCTTGACTAGATATGGACTCAATGCTCCATCTGCATACTCCAGGATTGGTCTGACATATGTAGTATACAAAGTTCGAATTATTCACTACACAAATTTCTAAAGGCCGTTCTTAAGTTGGCCTACCTGGAATATGCCGCTGATGTTATATGGGCTTCAGGGGACAGGTCTTACGTGATATCAACCCCTAAGTCTTTCTCTCTCGCTGTGAGTCTTCAAGAATTTCATCTCCCAAATGAAATCTTATATCTAGTCTCCTGCTCCTTACACCTATCATCATTACATTACATTTGCTTGGGTTAAACTCGAACAACAATTTGTTCGACCATTCCTTTAGTATGTCCAGGTCTTCTTGAAGCCTCAAGCAGTCCTCTTTTTTAATCCTTCTCATAATTTTGTCAATTTCAGCAAACATTTAGAGGAATGAGTCTATACCCTCTGGGAGATCATATACGTATATCAGAAACAGGATAGGTCCGAGTACAGAGCCCTGTAGACTCCACTGGTGAGTTCACGCAAATCTGAGGTCTCACCCCTCACTCTAACTCTCTGCTTCCTATTGCTTTGGTGCTCCCTTATCCACTGGAACCTCTTAATAGTTACCCCTGCCTGTCTCTCCAGCTTATGTATTAGCCTCTTCTGGGCTAATACATAAAGACTTTAAAGACTTCCTAACAATCAAAGAAAATGCAGTCACCCCAGCCTTCTCTTTCTTGCTTAATCTTCGTCACTTGGTCGTAGAATTCTAATAAGCAAGTGAGGTAAGATATACCTTCCCTAAACCCCATGTTGGCGATTTGTCACAAAGTAGCTTCTCTCCAGATGTGTTTCAAGGTTTTTCTCACGATCTTCTCCATCACCTTGCGTCATTCTCTCTTACCTGTCCTCACCCGTTCTAAGTTTCATCAAATGTTCTTTTACTGTTGTTTTCCTCCTGATGTGATTGTGGAGTATCTTTGGTTCAGTCTTGGATATATTTGCAATATCATTTTCACAGTTTTTCTCTGCTTCTCTACTCATTCTAACATACTCATTCCTGGTTCTCTGATCTCTCTCTCTCTGCATTCAGGTGTTCTGTTTTTTCGGAAGTTTCCTCATTTCCTTTAGTTCGGTTCCTTTGCTTACACACTTTCCCTATTAAACCATGGATTCTTCTTTTGCTTCTCAGAGTTTTCATTTTTGGCCGTGATAATCCTGTTTACTGCCTCCTGACACTTTTGGGTGACATAGCCCATCATGTCTTGTACAGACTTAGCTCTGAGTTCTATGTCCCATGGTATATCCCTTAGGAAACATCTCATCTCATAATTCTCCTTTTGGTACGCCAGCCTTTTGTTTCCTGGTTCTTCTTTGGGGGGAGATACAATCTAGCTTCTCCAGGTACTCAAAGATCGATACAGTGTGATCACTCATTTCCAAGGGTGCTTCAAACTTAACTTTCCCTTATATCCCACTCATTTAGGGTAAATATCAGATCAAGCATCATCTTCCACAATCATTCTTGTCGGTCCCTTGACGTGTTGGCTTCGAAAGTTTCTTGTTGCCACGTCCAGCAGCTTAGCTCACCGTGTGTCTTTTCCTCCATGTGGGTCTCTGTTCTCCCAATCTCTTCCTGTGGTTGAAATTTCCCATGATTGGTAGTCTGCATCCGTTCCTGCCAGTGACAGAAGCTGCTCTCTCTATAATGGTAATGGTGGCCATGTTATTTCTGTCATAATCCTGTCTGGGTCTTCTGTCATTTGGTGGTGGGTTATATATGACTATGACTATAATGTTTTGTCCTCCAATTGCTATGGTACCTGTTATGTAGTCACTGAAACCTTCACCGCCCTGAATATCCTTCCCCTCCTAACTCCCGTCTTTTCTTACCAGCAGAGCTACACCACCACCACCTCCTCTTCCTTCTTTCTCTTTCCTCACAACACAGTAGTCGTGTGGGCACATAAGTAGCATAACTGGCCGACCCCTCACAGTGTTTAAGAGAGAACTGGATAAGCACCTCCAAAGGATACCTGATCAACTAGGCTGTGACTCATACGTCAGGCTGCGAGCAGCCGCGTCCAACAGCCTGGTTGATCAGTCCGGCAACCAGGAGGCCTGGTCGACGACCGGGCCGCGGGGACGCTAAGCCCCGGAAGCACCTCAAGGTAACCTCAAGGTAAGGTGTGGAAATGCTGCATTTATTATGGTTTTCGTTAGCTTTATTTCTGTGAGTGCTATTACGTCTGAGGTTTTTTCTGTTCCTTCTCATGTCCCCTTCTTTGTAAGCGTTCTGCTGATGGAGGAAGCTGTTCCATTGGTATGAGGATTTGTGAGGTGGATAATAGGGTCTCAGAGGATACTGAGGTGAGGGGTGGGGGGGCTAAGTGAAGGGGGGACAAGGCGGGTATGGGAAGAATGGGGATGGGGGACTGGGAGGGGATGGGGGGACGTAGGACACGGTGGGTGTGGGGGAGGGGAAGCAATGTGGGTATGGGATGAAGGGGGAGGGAGAGATGGCTCACCTCTGGGGATGTTGTGTTGGAGGCTGTGATTTCCTGGTTTTCTCCTCCCACCCTTCGTTTCTTCCTTGCTGCTGCTGCCATGGCTCTCTCCTCCCTCATTGTGTCCTTCTGGAGTGTTACGGCCACTTAGGACCAGTAACCGGGTTCTTGGTGATATAACCTCTTCTAGTGTATCCGACCACAAGTTGGTAGAAGGCTTTCAAGAACTGACTGTTTAGCGCAATAATGATATAAGGGGGGATAAACAATACACACTTGCCTTCACCAATATATTCACTTCCACCTTTAAATAAATATTAAAATAGACTATTGCAACACTTACGTACAATAGTGTCACTTTCACTCAGGATTCAAATGCGTTTGCAGTGTTCATCAATGTTACGGCTCTCGGGTCGCAACCGGGTTCTTTCTCTGATGTTAGTAGAGTAAGGGTATTCGGCCCCAAGCTAGTAGTGGATTTCAAGGGATGTGATCCGTAATGCAAGTAAATTAAATGGGAAGGGAAATAAAGTCAAAAACTTGATAATATAATTAACACCGTCACCATAAATAATATAAAGATTATCACAAGGGGGAGGAATAAACACTATAATGTACAACGATGTCTTCTTCTGAAGCCTCTGGACGTTCACGGTGCTCACGATGCTAAGCTCTTGGTGCTCTTGTGGCCTCACTATGAATCCTTCGATCCTCTTGAGTCTACCCTGGCCACCGACCAGCCAAATCACAGTTCCACTGGGTGCACCGTCGTGGAGGCCTTCAACCACAAGTCCAGCCTGTAGCTGGCAGGTTCCAATCAGCGACGCTGGTTAGGCCACTCCACGATCGATACTAAGGTCGCGAACCCTAGTCAGGAGCCTCGTGTGATCCCACAGACCACTCTCCTCGCCACAACACCCCAGTGGCTAAGCGTCTCCACCAGTCAGTCCCGGGTACTACAATTCCTCAACTGCCTCGTCACAGGCAGGGTAACACCACAGTGTTCATCCGGGGGGCGACTCACAGCTGCTGCAGCAAACACTTGGAGACAAGACGGCTGCCTTGGGTAGACTGATCCCACGCTCGTTACAGCAGTCCCAGGTCGACTCTGTAATCAAACACGTCATCAGTGAGAGGGACACTCTAGGGCACCTCACTTACAGGCTTAGACACAAACGCCAGACGTATCCACAACATAGGTGGCGTTGCTGTCTAAGCTCCACCTCACCAGAGGTCAGCAGCGGCTGTGTTATGAGCTGATGAGGATGGCAAACTAGCCCTTGTGGCTGGTATTTCCTGTCCTCACTTGATGGCGCCGTCCATTTGGAGGGGGTTTCGGGAGCTGACCCACAGATGGCGTGGTCGTCACTGCTCCGTGCTCGGACGTTGGGCTCGGGTCCGTAACACCTCCCCACCAAAAGGAATTTGGTTTGGGGTTCTATAAAGAGAAACACAAACCAAATTAGTACGGGGACACAACTCCAAATGGACTCACATCCACTAAGAACTGGAATGATGAGGCTGTCTTGTCCACAGAATTGTCCTAAGGAGAAACCCTGGCACAAAGGGAACTTGAAGATGGAAGGCAATGACCTGCCTGATGTGATCTTCCAAACCTCCACTGCGATGTCAAGCGGGGGCATAATCTTACGTGTCTCGAGTAAGAATTGGTATAGACACGATCTGGGGCGACTCGACACTTCCCTGTGTCGTGGCTCCGATGATGGCTGTTCACAGACGGCATTTCTGGTACCGTTCCGGTAGTCCTTCAGGGAGACGGGAACCTGGAATACAGGGGTCTGATAATTTAGAGTGACAGCATTAGTGGGTAAGACAGTACTTACAGCATACGCCTCTACTAGGCCCACACCAAGTTCCAACAGGGCTGCTTGTATACCGCAGATGGTGTCTGCTCTGCCACCGTCAGGTCGACCAACGTTCCGCATAACGCTGAATCCAGGCTCAGCAATCATGCAGCGGATGTCAACCTGTCGGAAATAGTCACTCATAATATCATCTCTCGTACCTCCTGTATCTACCATCACCTTCCAGGTCCCTTCTTCGACTGCACTACTCACAGTGCACGTCTCCAATCCCTGGGGTCTTTTCACGATGATCAAGGAAGCCATTATCTGTCGGGTCGTCCACTGGTCCTTACCGAGAACACATACGAGAACAAAACAAAATACCGCTAAGAAACATTTGGTTAACTTAGGGACAAGTTTCCTGAGCTTGAAATGTCCATAGCCGGCTACATCCATTAGCCTGGTTTGGACCAAAGAGGACACTACAACCTTCGCACATACCTCCGACGTCTGGGGAATCTCTGGCCGGTTCAATGAACGCTGAACCTTGCCATACCGCAAGTACACATCCGCCTTCGCTCCAGACTCTGGGGTATTCGTGGGTGCTTGCACACGAGACCTCTCTTCTTGTTCAGTCGCTTCTGCTACCTTAACCGCATGTTCCTCGTCGGGAGACGATTCAGGAGACTCTGCTAGAGCGTTCTCAATCTGTTCTCAAGCGACAAATTAAACATATTATTTTCCGGGTCTGTCCGTACCTGGATATTACCAACGCCTGCCGTTACCTCGGACCTTGCTGTTCCGGCTGACTCGTCCGCGACCTTGGGATGATTGTTGCTCCAATCTGTCACCAAGTCGTTGGCTAGTACCACGTCAATCCCTGCTATAGGGAGGGTATCGACTACTGCCAACGCACATGTGCCGCTGAAGTAAGGCGAGTCGAGATGTACCGGCACTAAGGGGGCGATATACTGCGTCCTAGGAAACCCAACCAGGACAACCTTTTGTCTCCCTTCTACTCTCACTCCCTCGGGTAACGAGTCTCTCACGATCAGGGACTGGGCTGCTCCACTATCTCTGAGCACTACAACTGATCTACCAGTATGATCACTCGTTACATACCCGCTTGAAGTGTGAGGGGAAAACAATCTGGGTTCTTCCTGCGTAGTCGTAAACTGGCTTCCTGCTGGTATTGTCACACAGCTCACTAACATCACCTCCCTACGTGGGCCGCTACCTCTTCTGCCTCGGCACATAGCAGCTACATGCCCTTTCTGCCCACAAGTCCAACACACCACATTCCTCCTCGGACTCCGGTGTTTCGGACCGCTAGGACTGGTCCTTCGAGGGCTACTTGGGGGCGTCTTCTTAGCGCTTTGTGGGACGGGGGTCTCCTCTTTGTTATGACGAGGTTTGTCAAACCGGCGTGGGTAATTCCTCGGGACGTACTTAGCAGAAGGCCTATGCGTCAGGATGTATTCCTCAGCCATGGTGGCTGCCGAACTCAAGGTCTCCACCTGCTGCTCCTCTAAGTACGTCTTCAGATCTCCAGACAGGCAGTCTTTGAAGTCCTCTAACAGTATGAGCTGCTCGAGGTCTTCTTTGGTCTCCACCTTCCGAGAGGTACACCATTCCTGGAAAAGTCGCTCCTTGATTGTGGCGAATTCGATGAAAGTGTGCTCCGAGGTCTTCTTCAGGTTTCTAAACTTTTGCCTGTAAGCCTCAGGTACCAATTGGTACGCCATGAGCACCACCTTCTTCACCTTGTCGTAATCGCTGGAGTCGTCAAGGGACAACGTGGAGTAGGCGATTTGGGCCTTCCCAGTCAAGACTGACTGTATCATGATGGCCCAATTCTCCCTTGGCCACTCCAAAGAGGCAGCGACTTTCTCGAAGGCCGCGAAGAACTTCGAAACTTCCTTCTCGTTGAACTTCGGGACCATTTTGATGTTCCTCACCGGATCGAAAAGGCTTGTGTCCATCGTTTGCTTCCGACCACCGCCTAACCACAATACTTCTAGCTCATGTTGTCTCTCTCTTTCCTCTCTGTCTCTCTTTTTCCATTGCTAATTTCTTATCTTCTTTCTCTCTCGCTTTCTCTTCTCTCTCTTTAGCGATTTCTAGCTTTTTCCATTCTATTTCACGATGGATCTCTAGTTCACGCATTTTCACAGTAAGTAAACTTATATTTAGTTCACTCTCATCACTTTCGATATCACTGCTCTTACCTTCCTTTTCAGTGGAAGTTATTTCCTCACCTTCCTTTATACTAGGTGCCTCGCCTTCCTGTTTCTCCTCTGCCTTCAAATGCCGGTGAACCTTGGACAAGATCTCCACACGGGAATCACTGGCACGGATCTTGATCTTCAGGTAGGCACTCACTAGTACAAGTTCCTGTTTGCCCAGATATTTCAATCTGGCAAGACAGTCCTCCCTGTTCAGAAAAGCCTGAACATCGTCCAGATCGTCGATGGTCGATTTTTCTGCCATTGTCACAGATGGAACACTAGCACTTAACACACCGCTTTCACTTTAACACTTAACGCACCGAGCACTGTTCTACGTCAATATTGCACTTTATTGCACCAAACACTGCACTTGCCAATATTGCAAGTAATTACTCCGAGCACCGCACTACACAATATTGCACTTAATCACAGCGAGCACTTCGCTCTACACAATATTGCACTGAATCACTCTGAGCACCGCACTACACAATATTGCACTTAATCACAGCGAGCACCGCACTGCACAATATTGCACTTAGTCACTCCGAGCACCGCACAGGACGTATAACGTCCTAATAGTCACACACAGGGGGAATTATTTACAGGGATTGCGCCACTTCACCACCCCTGTCAAACATACTTGACAAGGGGTCGGATCCCGCTGGGGATGCCAATTATGTTACGGCCTTCTCGGGTCGCAACCGGGTTCTTTCTCTGATGTTAGTAGAGTAAGGGTATCCGGCCCCAAGCTAGTAGTGGCTTTCAAGGGATGTGATCCGCAACGCAAGAAAATTAAATGGGAAGGGAAATAAAGGCAAAAACTTAATAATATAATTAACACCGTCACTATAAATAATATAAAGATTATCAAAAGGGGGAGGAATAAACACTATAATGTACAATGTTGTCTTCTTCTGAAGACTCTGGACGTTCACGGTGCTCACGATGCTAAGCTCTTGGTGCTCTTGTGGCCTCACTATGAATCCTTCGATCCTCTTGAGTCTACCCTGGCCACCGGCCAGCCAAATCACAGTTCCACTGGGGGCACCGTCGTGGAGGCCTTCAACCACAAGTCCAGCCGGTAGCTGGCAGGTTCCAATCAGCGACGCTGGTTAGGCCACTCCACGATCGATACTAAGGTCGCGAACCCTAGTCAGGAGCCTCGTGTGATCCCACAGACCACTCTCCTCGCCACAACACCCCAGTGGTTAAGCGTCTCCACCAGTCAGTCCCGGGTACTACAATTACTCAACTGCCTCGTCACAGGCAGGGTAACACCACAGTGTTCATCTGGGGGGCGACTCACAGCTGCTGCAGCAAACACTTGGAGACAAGATGGCTGCCTTGGGTAGACTGATCCCACGCTCGTTACAGCAGTCCCAGGTCGACTCTGTAATCAAACACGTCATCAGTGAGAGGGACACTCTAGGGCACCTTACTTACAGGCTTAGACACAAACGCCTGACGTATCCACAACATAGGTGGCGTTGCTGTCTAAGCTCCACCTCACCAGAGGTCAGCAGCGGCTGTGTTATGAGCTGATGAGGACGGCAAACTAGCCCTTGTGGCTGGTATTTCCTGTCCTCACTTGATGGCGCCGTCCATTTGGAGGGGGTTTCGAGAGCTGACCCACAGATGGCGTGGTCGTCACTGCTCCGTGCTCGGACGTTGGGCTCGGGTCCGTAACAATCAACTCCAGTGAAGCCACGGAAGCCGAGACCAGGGCTACCCAGAAGAAGCATCTCCGAGTGTTGAGTGTCTTCAGAGAGGGAGACCTCATTGCACATTGTGTAGTAATAATTCCCTTTTATGACTTTAAATTGCGGTGGTGGGAATATATATATACATATAAATTAGAATACTGGTCTTCAACGTACCTTCCTTGATAGCTTTGACTTGCATTACGGAAAACACCCCTTGAAAGCCTTTACTAACTTGGGGCCGGATTCCCAAAACTCTTCTACCATCAGAGAAGAACCCGGTTGCGTCCCAGTAGGGCCGTAACATAATTGGCATCCCCAGCGGGATCCGACCCCTTGTCAAGTATGTTTGACAGGGGTGGCGACGTAGTGCAATCCCCTGTAAATAATTCCCCTGTTTATAATTATTAGGACGTTATATGTCCTGTGCAGTGTGATCACATGCAATATTGGCAAGTACAGTGCTCGGTGTGATTTAGTGCAATATTGGAGAGTGTGGTGCTCGGTGTGATTACGTGCAATATTGACAAGTGAAGTGCTAGGTGCGATAAAGTGCAGTATTGGCGAAGTACAGTGCTCGGTGTGTTAAGTGCTCAAGTGAAGTGGAGTGTTAAGTGTTCGTGCACCACTTAAGTGACGATGGCGGAAAAAGTGACCCTTGAAGATCTGGACGATGTTCAAGATTTTCTGAACAAGGAGGACTGTCTTGCCAGATTGAAATATCTGGGAAAACCAGAACTGGTGCTAGTGAGCGCATATCTGGAGATAAAAATAGGTGAAAGTGACTCCCGTGTTGAGATCTTGTCAAAGGTTCACAAGCATTTGAAGGCCGGGGAGAAACAGGATAGCGAGGCACGGAGTACAAAGGTAAGTGAGGTGGTAGCTTCCACTGAAAAGGAAGATAAAGGTAGTGACATTGAAAGTGATGCAGGTGAACTGAATATAAGCTTCCTAACTGTCAAAATGCGTGCCTTAGAAATAAATCTTGAGATAGAATGGAAGAAATTAGAAATAGAACGAGAATTGAAAGATAAAGAAATGGAAATGAAGCATTTAGAATTAGAAGAAAAGAAAAAAGAAAGACAAGAAAGGAAAGAAGAGCGAGAAAGAGAAGAAAGAAGAGAAAGAGAACGAGAAGAGCGAGAAAGAAAAGAGAAACGAGAGAGAAGAGTGAGAAAGAGAAGAAAAGGAAAAAGGAAGGCAAGAACGACGAGACAGAGAGGAAAAGGAAAGACAAAACGAGTTAGAAGTATTGCGGTAAGGCGGTCGGAGGAAAACAACAGAAACGAGTGGTTTCGATCCGGTAAGGAACATCAAAATGGTCCTGAAGTTCAACGAAAGGGAAGTTTCGAAGTTCTTCGCTGCTTTCGAGAAAGTTGCAGCCTCTTTGGAATGGCCAAAGGAGAATTGGGCCATCATGATACAGTCTGTATTGACTGGGAAGGCCAAAGTCGCCTACTCCACATTGTCCCTTGATGACTCCTGCGATTACGACAAGGTGAAGAAGGTAGTGCTCAAGGCATACCAATTGGTACCTGAGGCTTACAGGCAGAAGTTCAGGAACCTGAAAAAGACCTCGGAGCACACGTTCACCGAGTTTGCGACCATCAAGGAACGGCTTTTCCAGGAGTGGTGTGCCTCTCGGAAGGTGAAGACAAAAGAAGAACTCGAACAGCTCGTTTTGTTGGAGGATTTTAAGGAATGTCTGTCTGGAGTTCTGAAGACATACCTAGAAGAACAACAGGTACAGACCTTAAGTGCAGCAGCCACTATGGCTGAAGAATACATCTTGACGCATAGGTCTTCCACTAGGTATGTCCCTAAGAATTACCCACGTCTGTTTGGCAAACCTCGTCAAGAAGAAGAGAGAGCCGTCCCACAAAGCGCTATGAAGACGCCCCCAAGTAGCCCCCGAAGGACTAGTCCTAGCAGTCCGAAACACCATAGTCCAAGGAGGAATGTAGTGTGTTGGACTTACGGGCAGAAAGGACACGTTGCTGTTATGTGCCGAGGCAGAAGAGGTAGCGGTCCACGTAGGGAGGTGATGCTGATGGGCTGTGTGACACCACCAGTAGGAACCCAGTCTCTGACTAGTCAGGAAGGACTAGGATTGTTTGCCCCTCACACTTCAGGCGGGTATGTAATGAGTGATCATACTGGTAGATCAGTTGTAGTGCTCAGAGATAGGGGAGCAGCCCAGTCCCTGATCGTGAGAGACTCGTTACCCGGGGGAGTTAGTGTAGACTTGAGACAAAAGGTTGTATTGGTTGGGTTTCCTATGACGCGGTACGTTGCCCGCTTAGTGCCGGTACATCTAGACTCGCCTTACTTCAGCGGCACATGTGCGTTTGCAGTAGTTGATACCCTGCCTATAGCTGGGATTGACGTAATACTAGCCAACGACTTGGTGACAGGTTGGAACGACGATCATCTCAAGATTGTGGACGAGTCAGCCAGAACAGCAAGAAGGTCTGAGGTAACAGCAAGAATTGGTAATACCCAGGTACAGGCAGACGTACAACAACTTAACTTGTTTAATCCTTCCTCTCACCAACAGATTGACAGCATTCCGACAGAGTCTCCTGATTCTTCTCCCGACAAGAAAAATGAGGTTATGGTGGCAGAAGCGACTGAGCAAGAGGAGAGGCCTCGTGTACAAGCACCCACGGATACCCAAGAGTCTGGGGGGACGGCGGATGAGTACTTGCGGTATGGCAGAGTACAATGTATACTGAGCCGACCAGAGATTCCCCAGACGTCAGAGGTATGTGAGGTAGGTGCGCAGGCTCTAGTGCCCTCTTTGGTCCAAGCCAGGCTAATGGAGATCGCCAGCTATGGACGTGATAGGCTCATGAAGCTTATTCCTAAATGTTTCTTGGCGGTATTTTGTATAATTCTTATTTGTATTCTAAGTAAGGACCAGTGGACGACCCGACAGATGATGGCTCCTATGAACATCGTGAAGAGACCCCAGGGATTGGAGACTTGCACTGTGAGTGTTGCAGTCGAAGAAAGGACCTGGAAGGTGATGGTGAATACAGGAGGTATGAGAAATGATATGAGTGACTGTTTTCGACAGGTTGACACCCCCTGTGTGATTGCTGAGCCTGGATTCAGCATTATACGGAACGTTGGTCGACATGACAGTGGCAGAGCAGACACCATCTTCAATGTACAAGCAGCTCTGTTGGGACTAGGTGTGGCCTAGTAAACGGTTATGCTGTAAGTACCGAATTAACAACTATCGCTGTCACTCCAAATCATCTGTCTCTCCTGTATTCCAGGTTCCCATCTCCCTGAAGGACTACCGGACCGGTATAAGAAATGCCGTCTGCGACCAGCCACCAATGGTGCCACGACACAGGGAGGTGTCGATTCGCCCCACTTCGCGCCTGTGCCGAACCTTACTAAAGACACGTGAGATGATTATGTCCCTGATTGCTATCTCAGTGAGGTTGTATGAAGTTACGATAGGCAGGACATCAACTATGACCCTCAAGTTTTCCTTGTCCCAGAATCTCCCATTAGGGCAGTTTTGCGGACAAGACATCCTCGCCACTCCAGTCCATTGTTTATGTGAGTTCGTTTGGAGTTGTACCCACGTATTAATTTGGTTTGTTTTCTCTTTTATAGAAACCCAAACCAAATTCTTTTTGGTGGGAAGGTGTTACGGACCCGAGTCCAGCGTCGGAGCACAGAGCAGCGACGACAACGCCATCTGTGAGTCCGCTCCCGAAACCCACTCCAAATGGACGACGCCATCTAGCGGTGACAGGATAGGCCAGCAATAAGTGTTGGATTCCTGTCCTAGTCAGCTCATGACGTAGCCGCTGCTGACCTCTGGTGAGGTGGCGCCTAGACAGTGAACGCCATCTATGGAGTGAAGAGGTGGACGTTTCTGTCTAAGCTTGTGAGTGACGCGTCCCAGTATTAATGACATGTCTGATTGCAGAGTCGACCTGGGACTGCTGTGTTGGACGATGGACCAGTCTACCCAAGGCAGCCAAGGTCTCTTCACCAGTCTGCTGAAGAAGCTGTGAGTCACCCCCGGATGAACTCTGTTGAGAGTAATAGCCTGCCTGAGGCGTGGCAGTGTTGGGAATCGCCTTATCCGGGGTTGGCTGGTGGAAGAGATCACCCACTGTGGTGCTGTATGAGGAGAGTGACCAGCGAGTCACACGAGGCTCCTGGCTAGGGCACGCAGCCCTAAGTATCGGTCGTGAAGTGGCCTATACAGCGGAGCTGATCGGTACCTGTCAGCTACAGGCTGGATTGTGGTTGATGGCCATCACGACGGGGCACCCAGTGGGACTGTGATTTGGCTGACCTGTGGCCAGGGTAGATTCGTCGTAGAGTTATCGTGGATTCATCGTGAGCCACGGAAGCCGAGACCAGGGCTACCCAGAAGAAGCATCGCCGAGTGTTGAGTGTCTTCAGAGAGGGAGACCTCATTGTACATTGTGTAGTAATAATTCCCTTTTATGACTCTAAATTACGGTGGTGGGAATATATATATATATATAAATTAGAATACTGGTCTTCAATGTACCTTCCTTGATAACTTTGACTTACATTCCCGAACACACCCCTTGAAAGCCTCTACTAACTTGGGGCCGGATTCCAAAAACTCTACTACCATCAGAGAAGAACCCAGTTGCGTCCCAGTAGGGCCATAACAGGCCGTAATCGGAAGCATTTACGGTGAGATTGAATTCATCTTCGAAATTTGGGGACATAAGGTTAGAAGAAATCAAAAATGCCTTTAAATTTTCAAAAGCCTCCTGACAGATTTTGCCCCACATAAACTTTACGCTCTTCTTTTGAAGATTCATCAGAGGGACTGCGATGGTTGAAAAGTTGGGGACAAATTTACGGTAAAAACCAGCCATACCAAGGAAACGCAGAATTTCCTTCCTTGTTGAAGGAGTCGAGTACTGGATGATAGTTTCCACGTTGCTGGTTTTTGGGACAATCTTTCCACTTCCCACCACATGTCCTAGAAAGATAACAGAGGTTTTAGCAAACTCATTTATTTAGGTTGACTACTAACCAAGCATGTTGCATGGCCATAAAGAATTCTTCTAGATGACATAGGTGGTCTTCCCAATTTGAATCATGGATTAAGGCATCATCGATGTAGACCATAGTATTACCTACGTCACACAACACCATACCCATCATCCTCTGGACGGTGGATGCGGCATTCTTCATCCCAAACTGCATCACCTGACATTCAAACAGGCCGTCTGGGGGTCACAAACGATGAGATGGGTTTGGCTCACTCCGTGAGGGGAACCTGCCAACAGCCTATAAATAGGTCGAATTTTGTTAAGTATTGCACCCTGCCGATGGTATCTAGGCACTCTTCTACTCTTGGAAGAGGATAGGTATCTGCCACTGTGACCTTATTAATTTGTCTGTAGTCAATACACAATCTGTATTCCTTACCAGGTATGAGCACTAGCAGAACCGGGGATGACCATGAACTTATGCTCGGGGCTATCAGATGGTGCTGCAGCATATATTCCACCTAGCGTTTTACCACCTCTTTTTTCGGGGGTTGAGACGATATGGGTGTTGTTTGATCAGCCTTACTCCATCATTCAGGATAACGTCAAGCTGTAGGATAGATGTTAGTCCTAGAGCGTCTCGAAAAATGGTCTTATATTGCTGGATTAATCTTACCAGAGGTGGTTGGTTTCCTTCAGTTACGTGAGTCAACATTGTCTGTAAATTAAATAAGATCTCTGAGTTGGATAATACCTTTCCAGCATCCTCCATCGCCTTTTGACCATCCTCTTTTGTCGCCACTATGGTTACTGGGCGAATGTCACGACCTTGATATTTCTTTATCATATTAATATGGACTAACGTTTGTTTCTTCCTTCGATCTGGAGTGCTAAGGATGTAATTAGTACAGGTTACTTTCTTCAATACTGGATAAAGACCTATGAACCTGGCACTCAGACTCCACGTCACAGTGGGTGAACATACCAACACTAGGTCCCCTACCTGAAAATCCTTTGGTGTTGTCCTCTGCTCGGTAGCTGCCTTAGAGTTAGTTCTCCAAGTTTCGTTTGGATATCTCCCACGCAGAAAACAACCTGCCTTTGTTAGTAGACAACCAGTCTACAGCATCTTGGTCGTTTTCATGGTCCAACCACTGATCCCTTACTATCTTCATAAGACCTCTTATCGCGTGACCATATATCATTTCAAATGGAAACATGCATAGGGATTTGTTTGGAAAAGATCTTACCGATCTAACCGGTAGGGTAGGTCTTCAGCCTATTTGCTCTGCCTTTCATAGGAATATTTCCTCAGCATTTCAGTGTCTGATGGAACCTCTCCAAAGCCTTTTGCAGGATGGTAGGCACTAAATGTAATATGCTGGATCTTAAGGCCAGCAATCTGTTGACGAAATAAAAGAGGTAAAATTAGTCCACTGATCCGTTTGGATGGTCTTAAGAAGACCATATCGTGCAACGAACCAGAGAAGATGCTTCAAAATTATATTCGCTGTGATTGACTTCAGGGGGATTGCTTCTGGGTACCTACTAACCCGATCCGTAATAGTGTGCAGATACTGAACTCCAGCAGTAGAAGGCGGAAGCGGGCCTACTATATCTAAAACGAGGTGCTCAAAGGGCTCACCAATAGAGGGTATAGGACAGAGAGGCTTTGGGGACAGGCTGATTTACTTTTCCAGCTATCTGGCATCTATGGCAGGACTTACAAAATCATCGAACGTCGCTCTTCATCCACGTCCAGAAGAAACATCTAGCCAGGCGATGAAAGGTTTTTGATGTCCTGCAGTGTCTGGTAAATCGGCTGGCATGGGCCGAAAGTACCAAATTAGCCCGGAATACTGCGGGTACGACTACCTGTGTATCTTCCTCAGTAGATTGGAGATATTTCTGTGGGCACCTCCGACACAGTACTTCATTTCTCCAGAAATACTGGTCACCTTTTGCAGCGGAATCCATAGTACCGGCTAATACCTGCACTTGGGGATCCTTCTGTTCTTCTATCAAGGTTGTTCGGATCCAGAGTTCTGGTACGGGAGTCGAGTCCAGCAAGGTCGTGGGAGCATTATCAATAACGTGCAGTGTAGGTAGAAGATTAAACAAGGTATTTAATTTCAATTGTGTCTGTATCTGGGATCTAGTTTGTACGTCTACTTCTGGTTTCATATCATATACCGGGTCTTCCACAACCAGGGGATGGTTATGCACCAAACCCAGAGCCAAGTCGTTGACCAGGATAACCTCTTTCTCCTCTATTGGAAGATTATCCACCACTGCTAATGTACACTTGCCACTGAAGTACGATGACTCGAGATGTACTTTTACTAAAGAGGCAACTTACAATGTTGAAGGAAACCCGCCGAATATAACCTTTTGTTTCCCATTAATTAAGAGACACTTCCTTGGGTAACGAGCTTTTCAAAATCAGAGACTGGGCAACTCCACTATCTCTGATTACCACCACAGACTTAACCGTTTGGCCACTCGATACAAACCCATGCAAAGTGTAGGGGGCAAACAACTCTGGTTTCTCTTTCTTCATCTCTAGCGACAGGGCGGCAACTGGTGGCGTCATACAGCTCACAAGCATAACCTCCCTACGCAGGTCGTTACTCGTTCTGCCTCGACACTTAGAAGCTATGTACCCTCTCTCCCCGCAGGTCCAACACACTAAGTCCCTCCTAGGATTAATTCTTCTAGGATTACCTGGGGTTGATTTTATGGCACCTCGTGGGACGGTCTAATCCTCCGGCTTATGCTTCGTAAGTAGTTTTGAGTAGCTCTTCGGAACATACCTGGTAGAAGGCCGATGTGTAAGAATATACTCCTCAGCCATAATGGCTGCCGCACTCATGGTTTCTACTTGCCGTTCTTCCAGGTATGTCTTCAGATCACCAGACAGACAATCTTTAAAGTCTTCTAAAAGAATGAGCTGTTCAAGTTGCTCTTTTGTCTCTACCTTCCGAGAAGCGCATCATTCGTGAAACAGCCGTTCTTTAATACTCGCAAATTCCGTGAAGGTGTGCTCTGATGTCTTCTTTAGGTTACGAAACGTCTGCCTATATGCTTCAGGCACCAACTGGTAAGCCATTAGCACCACCTTCTTGACAGCGTCGTAATTACTGGAGTCATCCATCGACAACGTTAAGTATGCAATTTGGGCCTTTCCAGTCAAAACGGACTGGATCATGTTGGCCCAATTTTCAATCGGCTATTCAAATAATGCAGCTACCTTCTCAAAAGCAGCAAAGAACTTTGAGACTTATTTCTCGTTAAACTTTGGAACCATTTTGATGTTCCTCACTGAATCAAAACTACTTATTTCCCTCCTATATCCTAACCTTAGCACTTCCAATTTGTGCCTCCTTTCTCGCTCCTTATCTTCTCTTCTTTCTTTCCTTTCTCGCTTTTCTCTTCTTTCTTCTCTTTCTCACTCTTCTCTTTCTCTCCTTTCTTTCTCTTGTCTTCTTTCTTCTAGTTCTAGCTTTTTCCATTCTATTTCATGATGGATTTCAAACTCACGCATTTTCACAGTCAATAGGCTCATGTTAAGTTCACTAGTGTCACTCTCACCATCATTTCCTTGGACTTCCTTTTCAGTGGAAGCCATGACACTTTCCTTTTTACTCTGGGCCCACTTTCTTGCTTTTCATCGGTTTTTAAGTGCTTATGGACCTTCGAGAGGATCTCCACACGTGTCTCCAGCTCACTCACTTAGATCCCTAAATAAGCACTTATCAACACTAATTGAGGCTTCCCAAGGTATTTCAATCTTGGACGGCAGTCTTCCTGGTTCAGGAATTCCTGCACGTAGTACAAGTTATCGATGGTCTTTTTTTTTCTGCCATATTGTACTTTTTTCAAGTTGAGCCCAAGCATGCAACACTGCACTATTTTAAACACTACACCACACAAACACAAAACGGAATGGGGAAGCTATACAAGGAGATTGCACTATTTAACCAATCCGATCAAACGCACTTGACAAGAAGTCGGATCCCACTGGGGATGCCAATTATGTTACGGCCACTTAGGACCAGTAACCGGGCTCTTGGTTATATTACCTCTTTTAGAGTATCCGATCCCAAGTCGGTAGTAGGCTTTCAAGAACTGGCTGTAAAGCGCAATAAAGATATAAGGGGGGATAAACAATACACGCTTTTCTTCATCAATATGTTCACCTCCACCAATAAAATATATAAATAGACTACTTCTACACTTATGTACAATAGTGTCACTTTCACGCAGGGCACAAATGCGTTTGCTGTGTTCACCAACTCTAATGATTACGACGTCCCAGTACCTTATCCACTCGTACAGAACAACACTGGTGAGTTCACCTTTCTACACAGACCAGTCCACCCCACACTGTATCACGATGTGCCTACACCCCACCTTGCGCTCTCCAGCTACTCATTGGCAGAGGGCTTCAGCAACACGCTGACAAGGGTACCAAACAAACTCACACATGGGTAGCTAACCCCTCAGCAGAAGCCTCTATCAGCCTGCTAGCAGCACTTCACACTAGGCACATGACTGTAACCCTTAATAGCCAATCCCGGGGTATGCCGATCGTCACCAACACCGTATACTAGCAGCTAACACATTGCCTCGATCGACGGCAGTTTTCTTAGTCTTCTTTCAGGACCAAGCTGAGGGTTCGAGTACTGCCCAAGGTAAACTGCCTTCCTTAGCACAATTGCCTCCACACGTCACTTCTGTGGACATAAAAACGTCATTAATGAGATGGGACAGGACACTGGGGAAACCATGAGGTAACACTCATTCACCGGGAAGTTGACGTTATGCTTGTAGCACAACCTAGATGGTGCTGATCGTGACATGCCACCCACCACAGGTCATCCACATCGACCTCTCTTTCTGACTAAGGCAGGAAACCAGTCTTTAATCGCTACCACGCCACCACCAACAGATGGCTCTGCCCACATAACGTTCAATACCAAAGATACTGGAGTGCCGACTCACAGATGGTGCTGTAATTGCATCCGACGATGATGTCGATACCCTAATATGGAGGAATACTTTTTTGAATCCTCCTAATTATTGCAGTTGTCTCTTCCTTGCAGGAATATTCTCCTTTGTGGTCTCGTTTGCAAACACTTATCTTTATCATGCGGTCTTTGTCCTTGTTGTATCAGCCTAACGTGAAAAACTTCTCAATGTTATGTTCAGTCCCTTCCATCTCTAGCCCCTTTAGTAATTCATTCACTGCCGTCCTGTCCTTATCATTTCATTCTGTCCTATTGAAGCCTTCCTGCTCTGTAATACCCGCAGCTAACCCTGATCTTTTTCTTTCCAGCAGCTGACTAGTAGTTCTGGCTTCCTGTGAGGTGGCTGCTTTCAGGGCTACCTACCTGGATGTGGACATTGCTTCAGAGATTGGGGTGAGAGAGAGAGAGAGAGAGAGAGAGAGAGAGAGAGAGAGAGAGAGAGAGAGAGAGAGAGAGAGAGACAGAGAGAGAGATATTGTATTGTGTGAGTGTAAGTGATATATTGTATTGTGTGTGTGTGTGTGTGCGATGTTCTATTTAGTCATGTGTGTAGGATGGGGGTTCTAGGGAGGGGTGAGAGAGGGAGCGGAGAGAGAGAGAGAGAGAGAGAGAGTGTATAATGGCAATAGAGAGGGAGAGGGGAGAGAGTGCTTGAATGTTTGTAGTAGGGAGGCTTGGGGAACTGAGGGGGGTGTACTCACCTAGTTGTGCTTATGGGGGGTTGAGCTTTGGCTCTTTGGTCCCGCCTCTCAACTGTCAATCAACTGGTGTACAGGTTCCTGAGCCTACTGAGCTCTGTCATATCTACATTTGAAATTGTGTATGGAGTCTGCCTCCACCACATCACTGCCTAGTGCATTCCATTTGTTAACTACTCTGACACTGAAAAAGTTATTTCTAATGTGTCTTTGGCTCATTTGGGTACTCAGCTTCCACCAGTGTCCCCGTGTTCGTGTTCTGCTAAAGTGTTCGTGCTAAAGTGTTTGACCTTTTTTACCCTGTCAATTCCCCTGAGAATTTTGTAGGTGTTTATCATGTCTTCCCTTTCTCTTCTGTCTTCTTGGGACGTGGAGTTCACCTCCTTTAACCTTTCCTCGTAGCTCATACCTTTCAGTTCTGTGACGAGTCTGGTGGCATACAGCTGAATCTTCTCTAACTATGTCTTGTGTTTAACTAGGTATGGACCCCAAGTTGGAGCTGCATATTCCAGGATTGGTCTGACATAAGTTGTATACAGGGTCCTGAACGATTCCTTACATAAGTTTCTAAAGGCAGTTCTTATGTTGGCCAGTCTACCATATGCCGCTGATGATATCCTTTTGATGTGGGGCCTCTCGGGACTGGTTTGGTGTGGTATCGACCCCCCGATCTTTCTCTCTATTTAACTCTTGTAGGATTTCACCTCCCAGATTGTACCTTGTGTTCAGCCTTCTGCTCCCTTCGCCTAATTTCATAACTTTGCACTTTCCTGAGTTGAATTTTAGTAGCCATTTTCTAGACTATTCATCCAGCTTCGTCTCTATCATAATCTGTCTTGATTCTTTTCATAATTTTTGAATCATCAGTAAACATTGAGATGAATGATTCAATGCCCTCCGGAAGATCGTTTACATATATTAGAAACAAGATGGGGTCAAGAACAGAGCCCTTTGGGACTCTGTACTTGGCCCACTCTCGCAACTCTGATGTCTCTCCTCTCACAGTTACTCGCTGTCTCCTGTTGCTTAGATACTCCCTTATCTACTGGAACACCTTACCTTTTACTCCTGCCTGTTGCTCCAACTTTCGTAACAGCCTTTTATGGTGTACTGTGTGTGTGAGGGGATAGGTTGACACATCTAAACCTTCTACTAGTGTACGTGCATGTAATGCTCGCTGTGTACTGGAGTACGTGAATATCCGTGCACCTAAACTAGATTTGGCAACCCATACCCGAAACATCCCGTGTTTAGACTCACTGGAGAGCCTAGGTCATCATCATTCCAAATAGGTTACAATGGCCGTTGTAGTGCATTTGTGGAAACAGTTAGAGCAAGTAGCAGCTTTTATTGTAAAGAAAGTGAAGGAGAAAGAAGCGAGAGCGGAGTGGCAGGAAGGCGTGAAGTACCAACCGGCAACCTGACCTCTTAAAAAGAACGTCGCTTTTGGCCGTTTGCCCGCATGGCCGAATATGGACGTAATTTGAAAAGGAAAAAAAAATATATATATATTTGGGATTTTTTTTTTCAACAACAGTACGTTAAGGGTCCTCTGATAGGTTGGGTGGGCAGGAAATTCTCATAAAGTTTCAAAACGGTATGAAAATCGTTAATGGAAATTGGCCTCTTCTAAGCTTGCAGAGTAAGCCGAACGACTCAAACAGAAAACGGAACAGTACGTCACTTTTGTGAGTCGATTTCATTTCAAATTACGTCCAAATTTGGCCATAGCGCGCATACGCGTGAAAAGTGATGTTATTTTTAAGAGGACGGATTGGTGCCACCCGCTCCATCACCATAGCAACCCAGGCGGCCATCTTGGAGGCCTCCTTGAGAGCCAAGGAAGCTGGCCTGTGGTTAGCTCGGGGGGACAGACCAAAATATGCTTTTCCTTGATAGGTTAGTTTGAGGAGGACCGGGAAAAGCCAGCACTCTTAGCACCCCCTAGCTGCATTACGCCATTCTGCATCGAGCCATCACCTGTGGTAGACGTAATCTTTACTCAGTCGGCCAGCTGAGTACAGGTGTCGCAGGTGGTAGCTCCTAATACATCTTCAGTATCCAGCAACATCGACGTGGGTCCGCGGGAACATAGCAGAATCCGGGATCTCGTGGTATTTGCGTGTGATAGCAAGGAAGTGTATTGAACAGAGTGTGAGACGTGGGTAAAGTTCATATGAGCAGGCGCAACTGACTCGTAAGTCTCAATCTCAGTTATCAAGCTATCTGATCTCCTAGTGTCTTGTAGCAGTGTAGTGATCTGGGAATATCTTGCCAGTGTGCAGGGCAGTTTTCCTATAAAATATGGTGGGAATTTCGAGTGACAGTGACGCTCATAGTGTTTGGCGCTATCTTGTACGAACGCCACACTTCGCACTGAGCCAGGTACAAAGCCGGCAGAGTGAGGAAGGGTACGAAGTGAGCTTAGCCACGCTGGGCTACCACCTAAGCCTAGTGCGCCGCCTTGAGGAGGTGGCCACCTACAAGCGGTGTGTCTGTATATGGTAGAAGTTGTATGTGAGAGACGGCTGCGTAATTGAGTAAGTACCCCCCTTGGTGTATTGGTGAGATTTATCTCTAAGCCTGAATTCGAGGTCATGTGTTCTGCCCGCATAATCTCTGGAGCACCTGAGAGGTGAAAGGAAGCGCGGGCGCATGAAATTTTCACCACTATTTACGTCCTTGCTAGTGAAGGGAGGACTTGATCTGTTGTGTGCAGACGTACATGTGTGTGTGTGTGTGTTAAGAACATAAGAACAAAGGTAACTGCAGAAGGCCTATTGGCCCATACGAGGCAGCTCCTTTCTATTACCACCCAATCCCACTCATATACATGTCCAACCCATGCTTGAAACAATCGAGGGACCCCACCTCCACCACGTTACGCGGTAATTGGTTCCACAAATCAACAACCCTGTTACCGAACCAGTATTTACCCAAGTCTTTCCTAAATCTAAACTTATCCAATTTATACCCATTGTTTCGTGTTCTGTCTTGAGTTGATACTTTTAATACCCTATTAATATCCCCTTTGTTATGTCCATTCATCCACTTGTAAACTTCTATCATGTCACCCCTAACTCTTCGTCTTTCCAGTGAATGCAATTTAAGCTTTATTAATCTTTCTTCATATGAAAGACTTCTAATTTGGGGAATTAACTTTGTCATCCTACGCTGGACACGTTCAAGTGAATTTATATCCATTCTATAGTACGGCGACCAAAACTGAACTGCATAATCTAAATGGGGCCTAACCAGAGCAAGATATAGCTGAAGAACCACACTAGGTGTCTTATTACTAACGCTTCGATTAATAAATCCCAGTGTCCTATTCGCCTTATTACGAACATTCATGCATTGATCCTTTTGTTTTAAATTCTTACTAATCATAACTCCCAGATCCCTTTCGCAATCCGACTTTGCAATCTCAACACCATCTAGCTCGTATCTTGTAACTCTATCATCATTACCCAGCCTCAAAACTCTACATTTATCAGCATTAAACTGCATCTGCCAATCTTTTGACCATTCTAAAACCCTATTTAGATCAACTTGAAGTGATAGCGAATCTTCTTTCGTGTTGATTTCCCTACCGATTTTTGTATCATCTGCAAAATTTGCAGATGTTGCTACTCAAACCTGAATCTAAATCATTTATATATATTATTAACAACAGAGTTCCCAGGACAGAGCCCTGAGGTACTCCACTAACAACATTATCCCACTCTGACTTAACCCCATTTATACTAACTCTCTGTTTCCTTTGGAATAGCCATGCCCTAATCCAACTTAATATAGCACCCCCAATACCATGAGCTTCTATTTTTTTTAATTAGTCTTTCATGTGGCACTGTATCAAAAGCTTTGCTAAAGTCAAGGTACACAACATCACAATCCTTACCACTATCAACTGCCTCAACTATGCTGGAACAAAAAGTTAGCAAATTTGTTAAACATGAACGGCCATTTGTAAAACCATGTTGCGACTCATTTATTAATTTATGTTTTTCAAGATGGAGACGAATTGTATTTGCAATTATTGATTCAAGTAACTTTCCCACAATAGACGTTAGGCTAATTGGCCAATAGTTTGACGCAAGTGATCGATCTCCTTTCTAAAAAATTGGTACCACATTAGCTACCTTCCATGACTCTGGCACTCTGCCTAACTCTATTGATTTATTAAATATGGTAGACAGTGGCTCGGAAAGCTCCTCTTTGCATTCTTTAAGCACCCTGGCAAACACTTCATCCGGCCCTGGGGATTTGTTTGGTTTTTGTTTTACTAATTGTTTAATTACATCCTCCCTGGTAACTGCTAAACTAGTCAACCTGTCCTCATCCCCACCCACATAGACTTGTTCGGCTGAAGGCATATTGTTAAGTTCTTCTTTAGTAAATACAGATATAAAATATTGGTTAAAAATACTACTCATCTCCTTGTCATTATCCGTTATTTGACCTGTCTCAGATTTTAATGGACCGATCCTTTCCCTAGTCTTAGTTCGATATAACTGAAAAAAACCTTTAGGATTTGACTTTGCCTGCTCTGCTATGCGAACTTCATAGTTTCTTTTTTGCTTTCCTAATCTCTTTTTTAACATTTCTAACCAGTTGTATGAATTCCTGTTCTAAACTGACTTCCCCATTCTTAATCCTTTTGTACCAAGCTCTCTTTTTACCTATAAGGTTCTTTAAATTATTTGTTATCCACTTTGGGTCATTAGTATTCGATCTATTCAATTTGTATGGTATACTACGTTCCTGTGCTTTGTTTAGAATATTCTTAAATAAGTTATATATTAAATCCACATCGAAATCCCCTTTTACGTCACCTGTCGCTGGGATCATGTCTCGCTCCAAGACCGGCCCACACCCCATACCCAAGACTTTCCAATCTATTTGACCCAAAAAATTTCTTAGGCTATTAAAATCAGCTATTAAATATAATGTATTCACACGGGAACACATTATATTTATATTAGACTCAGGACCGATTGGGCCGTACTAGTGTGTTTTATACTCCATTCTGGTGGGATTTCATGTAATTTCATTTCTTGGCGATTTGTGTTTGTTATGTTCCATGTCCGTGTAGTGTTTTGCCGCAGAGGAGTCCAGTTCCGGTCATCATTTCACGGTAGAATGAGAGTGTTGTAACACCGGGGATTTCCTGCCATTTGATTATTGTGGAGTATTACGAGTGTCTGTTTTTATACTAGTGTTGTGTTTCTCTGGGCTGTGATAAATGTGATTATATATATACGTGTATGTGGCTGACCTGGTTAATGTAATTTTGGTAGATTTGTGGTGAAGTGTGAGTCACGTCGCTGTCAGGAGTGACAGCTGACTGATCTGTCTGAATAACGTAATTCACGGCAGTAATTATCGATCCGTGGGATCGCTAATCACTTGCCAAGTTGTCAAGAGTGTGTTACCTCCTAAGTGCTCCACATTAGTGTTTGACAGCTGAAGGTTACAGGTGAGGTCAGCAGGTACGATATACATAATTGTAGTGTTACAAAGCCTAGTGTGTCATACTGAGGGTGCAGTAACTGGTTATTACAACTGGGCTGTAGTAAGATGTTTGGCCGGTTTCTAATATAGTGAAATTAGAACACCGTGTATGTGTCATTGCAACGGGGTTATAAACTGTTGGGCCGTGATTGTTAATAGTGTTATTGATCGATCACCGAGTTTGCTATTGTAGTTCAGTAAATTGTATGTGCCGTGCTCTAGTGGTTAAGAGCACCGTTGGTGTTATTTACCGGTGTTCTGCAGTAACTGTAAATTGCAACCGGATTGTAATCGTTTAAATCACCGTGTGTTGTGATTTACTGTGTCGTGGGTGAACTCCTCATTGGGACGAGTACTTGGTGTTATTTTTCCTGTATATTTGGTTGTCATCGAAGTCCAGTATTCAGTGAACGTTGATTGAGAGGCAATTAATGTAACGTAACCAAGGGAACACCCATTGCTTATAGAAAAATTGTTCTAGGACAAGTTAAGTAACGTAAGGTACGTTCGGATTAATTATTTTTAAAGGAACAGCTATTTTGGTTGGTCAGGGAGCCTAGCCATGCGGCCACTACAGGAGAAGTCAGACAGGTTGTACGAATTCCAGTAGGGGTGAAGTCTTGCATTTTAAGTACTGTCTGTTGAATATTATCTGTCAATTGAACAGGTAATAAGGGTTCAAGGAAGTCAAGAAAAGTAACTCTGATCAGGGTTGATCGACTTATACGAAGGCTCCAATGTTTCATTAACGTAACTCGTACTGGGATTAATCAGCTGTCGTAGTACAAGGATTAATGGAGATTACTCACTGAATGCTCGGCGTGTAGAATGTTAGTGTAATTCTGAGTTACTAGTGACAGTTGTACAGTTTGAATTGTTTGTGGGAGACAAGATTAAGTTAACGTAAGTGTTACTTTAATATTAACGAAATAAATTAGTCATTGATTGTTGATCGTCCGAGGGAGAGAGTGTTAACGTAAGAATTGAATTGAGGAGAGTTGCCAATAACCCCATTAGTCATTGTCATGTTATTGATAGGCTACTAGTTTCAGTGCATTGCAACTGCCATTGTAGGGGAGGGCAGCAAGAAGCGTAGAGTAACTGGAGGAGGTTACTAGAGGCGTGTCTCCTAACCTACCTTGTTGTTGTTGCATAGTGCTTACAGATTAGTATGTTTTGCTTGATTGCATCATCTATGAACACTCAGTATGTTCAAGTTAGTTCATTTATCCATCACTCATGGCTGGTGTCTAGCTGTCAGTAAAGGTGTCACTGGAAGGATTTCGAGTAACGTTAGTGATATTTCTTTCGTTGTTGTAGTAGTTAGTACTGCTAACTCAACAACAGGTACTCTGAGAGAGAACTCTATCAACATCAGAGGCCCGAGACTGTTCAACACGCTTCCACTACAAATAAGGGGCATAACTGCCCGACCCCTCACAGTGTTCAAGAGAGAACTGGATAAGCACCTCCAAAGGATACCTGATCAACCAGGCTGTGACTCATACGTCAGGCTGCGAGCAACCGCGTCCAACAGCCTGGTTGATCAGTCCGGCAACCAGGAGGCCTGGTCGACGACCGGGCCGCAGGGACGCTAAGCCCCGGAAGCACCTCAAGGTAACCTCAAGGCAAGGTACTTTGTTGAATATATAGTATTGTTATATTGAACACTTTTTCGTCTTTTCGTACACCCCACACATTTTATTGCTCTAAATGTGTTCTGCCACGTTGCCTGAAATTATTATTGCTATTCATTCTGAGACTGCCTTTGAGAATTGGGCTTAATTCATAGCACCGCACAACAAATTAAATGTTGTGAGAACCCATGACGTACTCGGTAGATTCGGTGCGATTTGCGAAAGTCGACGGCTAAATGAAGGGGATTTCAAGCATTTGAGGTTTCGGTGTTTGCACGCGTCTAGTCAATTGTTCTATAGTCTCTAGAGTGAGGACTGAGCTGCTTACTACACTTAGCGTGTTAGCTAATCACATCCTTCCTCAGGAGACCCATCTAGACTTTCAGTTTAAAGTCGACGGATGTAATACTAGAATATGAAGACACGGGAATAAAAATAAATTAAAATATTCATGTGATGGTGAGACTGGTGTGGTTGTGGTGGTGGGAGTGATGGTGAGACAAGTGTGGTGGTGGTGGTGGTAGTGATGGTGAGACAAGTGTGAGGGTGTTGGTGGTATTGACGGTGTGACAAGGGTGGTCGTGTTGGTACTCACCTAGTTGGACTCACCTAATTGTGCTTGCGGGGGTTGAGCTTTGGCTCTTTGGTCCAGCCTCTCAACTGTCAATCAACTGATGTACAGATTCCTGAGCCTACTGGGCTCTATCATATCTACATTTGAAACTGTGTGTGGAGTCAGCCTTCACCACATCACTTCCTAGTGCATTCCATTTATTAACTACTCTGACACTGAAAAAATTATTTCTAACGTCTCTGTGGCTCATCTGGGTACTATGTTTCCACTTATGTCCCCTCGTTCGTGTCCCACCCGAGCTGAAGAGTTTGTCTTTGTCCACCCCACACAAACACAACTGCAAGAAAAATGAAAGGTTGGATAACAAGAACTTTTCACACTAGAGATGCTTTACCGATGATGACACTTTTCAAAACGCTTGTGCTGTCTAGAGTGGAGTACTGCTGCACAATGACAGCCCCTTTCAAAGCTGGAGAAATTGCTGACCTGGAGAGCGTGCAGAGATCCTTTACTGCTAGCATCCACTCAGTAAAACACCTAAACTATTGGGACCGACTAAAGAGCCTAAATCTGTACTCCCTTGAGCGCAGGCGGGAGAGATATATAATAATTTACACGTGGAAAATATTAGAGGGGCTGGTCCCAAACCTGCACACAGAAATAACATCACATGAGACCAGAAGACATGGCAGGATGTGCAGAATACCCCCGTTGAAAAGCGGAGGTGCAACAGGTACTCTGAGAGAGAACTCTATCAACATCAGAGGCCCGAGACTGTTCAACTCGCTTCCGCTACACATAAGGGGCATAACTGGCAATCCCCTCACAGTGTTCAAGATAGAACTGGATAAGCACCTCCAAAGGATACCTGATCAACCAGGCTGTGACTCATACGTCAGGCTGCGAGCAGCCGCGTCCAACAGCCTGGTTGATCAGTCCAGTAACCAGGAGGCCTGGTCGACGACCGGGCCGCGGGGACGCTAAGCCCCGGAAGCACCTCAAGGTAACCTCAAGATAACCCTGTCAATTCCCCTGAGAATTTTGTAGGTGGTTATCATGTCTCCTCCTACTCTACTGTTTTCCAGGGATGTGAGGTTCAGCTCCTTTAGCCTTTCCTTGTAGCTCATTCCTCTCAGTTCCGGGACGAGCCTGGTGGCATACCGCTGAATCTTCTCTAACTTTGTCTTGTGTTTAACTGGGTTTAGACTCAAGGCTGGAGCTGCATACTCCAGGATTGGTCTTACATAAGTGGTATACAGGGTCTTGAACGATTCCTTACACAAGTTTCTAAAGGCAATTCTTATGTTGGCCAGTCTAGCATATACCGCTGATGATATTCTTTTGATGTGGGCCTCTGAGGACAGGTTCGGTGTGATATCAACCCCCAGATTTTTCTCTTTATTTGACTCTTGCAGGATTTCACCTCCCAGATGATACCTTGTGTTCAGCCTCCTGCTCCCGTCGCCTAATTTCATTACCTTACACTGTCCTGAGTTGAACTTTAGCAGCCATTTTCTAGACCATTCCTCCAGTTTGTCCAGGTCATCCTGTAGTCTGTGTCTATCTTCATCCGTCTTGATTCGTCTCATAATTTTTGCATCATCAGCAAACATTGAGAGGAATGAGTCTATACCCTCAGGAAGATCGTTTACATATATTAGCTTAGAAACAGGATGGGTCCAAATACTGAGCCCTGTGGGACTCCGCTGGTGACATCTCGCCACTCTGATGTCGTCCCCCTCACCGTTACTCGCTGGTGGTAGTGACAGTGAGACATTTGTGGTCGTGGATTGTGCTATTGACGGTGAAAAATGTGTGGTAGTGGTAGTGACATTGAGACAAGTGTAATGGGTGGTGGTAATGACGGTGAAACAAGTGTGGTGGTGGTGATGGTAGTGACGGGGAGACAATAGTGGTCGTAGGTGGTTGTAGTGACGGTGAAATAAGAGTGGTGTTAGTGGTATTGACAGGGAGACAAGTGTGGTGGTAGTGACAGTGACAAGTGTGGTGGTGGGTGGTGGTTGTGACGGTGAGACATGTGTGGGGGTAGTGGAAGTGACGGTGAGACAATTGTGGTGGTGGTGGTAGTGACGGTGAGACAGGTGTGATGGTGGTAGTGACGGTGAGACAGGTGTGGTGGTGGTAGTGACGGTGAGACAGGTGAGGTGGTGGTAGTAGTGACAGGGAGACAAGTGTGGTGGTGGTGGTAGTGACGGTGAGACAGGTGTGGTGGTGGTAGTAGTGACAGGGAGACAAGTGTGGTGGTGGTGGTAGTGACGGTGAGACAGGTGTGGTGGTGGTAGTAGTGACAGGGAGACAAGTGTGGTGGTGGTGGTAGTGACGGTGAGACAGGTGTGGTGGTGGTATTAGTGACAGGGAGACAAGTGTGGTGGTGGTAGTAGTGACAGGGAGACAAGTGTGGTGGTTATGACGGTGAGACATGTGTGGCGGTAGTGGAAGTGACGGTGAGACAATTGTGGTGGTGGTGGTAGTGACGGTGAGACAGGTGTGGTGGTGGTAGTGACGGTGAGACAGGTGTGGTGGTGGTAGTGACGGTGAGACAAGTGTGGTGGTGGTAGTGACGGTGAGACAGGTGTGGTGGTGGTAGTGACGGTGAGACAAGTGTGGTGTGTTATGGATCACAGTCAGTGCCCCCATAATAATATGTTATGAGCTATGCTGCTATGAGTCACGGTCCCCATTTCAATGTTAAAAGACACGGACAAGAACCTCCACTTAATTGTTAAGAGAGAGTAACCTTCAGCATCACTGGAACACATAGCCTGGCCAATTATATATATCGAGGTTCTAGGGGAGAGAAAGGCTAGCAACAAATATTAAAGTTTACTGGCATTAATATCTCAATCCACATAACATTAAAAAATAATACATTCTACTGATACCACACACTATTACTTTATATCCAGCTTCTCATCAGCTGGCAATGATACATCAAATACAGGTCTGGAAACTGCATCAATCAACACGAGCTGACACCAGGAACTTTGCCTGGCGCAGTGGAACACTAGCGCCTATATGCTGCAAATACCAAAACAGGGTGGTGGTGTCACTACCAGTAACACATGAGGAATGAAGAAACAATACCACACAGAGCACCATGGCATTACTTAAGTTCTTCAGAATTTCACCTCAGAAAGACATATAAAATCTCTACCACCTTGTATACATGTTGAACAACAGTAGAAATGATCCATGTTTATACATACTGTTGCATGATACTAAATCTAACAGGCACTAGATTTGTACCCCAAATAACGTCACAAATCTCTGACCAGAAAGCTACACATGAGCTGGTCTGGGAAAGTCAAGGAGTAATGGCACCTTGAGCCAGCCTGCCCGTGGGTGACACTGTATCCAAACTCCCTGAGTCAACTGACCCTCAACTTTCAACTCTCTCTTGCTCATTTACAGACATAACTCACTCATGAACTTCTAATTTAATATACTGCAAAGTAAAGAGTATAAGGCACAACCTTACATAATAAGAATTCAATACATTAGAGAATTTATCAGGATATAAAAATATATACACAAAGATTTCATATTGATAAGACAAGGTAACGCTGGCGCAAGTCGGTGCATCACGGGGGGGTGGGGGGGGAGAGGAAGTGTGGTTAGAGAGGATTCAATGACGTTGGCCAACTGTTTATACCTATGTATACATGAATATAAAAGTGAAGCAGATATATATAAAACCTGTGTATCAAAAGCTTGTCTAGGTGGAAAGCATTTCTCAGCGCCATAATTTCTTTAAATATCATGACAAGAGGACAATGCAAGGTACAACACTAAAATGGAAACTACGCAGTATACATGTGAGTAATACATCCGAGACCTAAATGTATATATTCTCTATCATGGTCCACATTATGTTACCCATACAGCACTTATGTAGCATTACATACAATAAGCATAAAAGGATGTTTTTCAGACTTCATGACATTAGGCTACTGCTATAACTATACTTATAATAATAAGTAATATATACAAGAGTTGTTACATTCTTGTACAGCCACTAGTACGCGTAGCGTTTCGGGCAAGTCCTTAATCCTATGGTCCCTGGAATACGATCCCCGGCCGCGAAGAATCGTTTTTTCATCCAAGTACACATTTTACTGTTGCGTTAAACAGAGGCTACAGTTAAGGAATTGTGCCCAGTAAATCCTCCCCGGCCAGGATACGAACCCATGACATAGCGCTCGCGGAACGCCAGGCGAGTGTCTTACCACTACACCACGGAGACTGTGTACTGTGAGACTACTGTGACTGTGAGACTACTTCTAAATATATATCCACAATTACATGGCATACATCTTTGATACTGAAATAGAATGTACTTAGTTGTGTATCCATACATTGACAATACATAAAGTTATAATAATATACTATCACAAAAGATTAGATACTACTTACAATATTCGTGATACGAGGCTATCAGCCAAGATATCACTGTATAGTTTGAGCACATCATACACCACTCTCAGTATGATCATACTAGTGTATACGTGGTCATAACATCCCTCCATCGCAATAAATGAGTACAATGTGAGACACAGTGTACACATTCTTACAGACATGGACCGCAAAAACACACATCATGAATAATACATATATATTCACAATAATCTACATGAGCTGCACAAATATACGGTGCAAGCACAAGTACCGCATCAACTACTACAGCAAACAGAATATATAGATATAATATATATAATACGAATATAACATCATCAAGTTTTAAATCAATTACATGTAACTCAGCACTTACTAGTAATTATTATCATTATCTCATGATGGTAAATCAGGAAATTTTAGGGTGGGTCTTCAACATAGGTTTTCTCAGGAAACGTTTAGACAATGCATCAGCCAGAACATTTAACTTTCCAGGAATATGATGAATATGGAGATTGAATTCCTGCAGATACAAAGACCACCTCAAAATTTTTTTATTATGGATTTTCGTTCTGTCAATATATATTAAAGAATTATAGTCAGTATATACATCAACCTTATTTCCACGTAAATATACTTCAAACTTCTTGCATGCCAACACAAGAGCATAAGCCTCCTTATCAACAACAGAGTAATTTCTCTCTGTACTAGGGAACTTTCTCGAAAAATAGTATACAGGATGCTCAACATTATCACATCCAATCTGGAGTAGGACAGCACCTGCACCCAAATCAGAAGCATCGATATACATGATAAAAGACTTAGTAAAAACAGGACTAGCGTGGATTGGGGATGAAGATAAGATACCTTTTAAACCATCAAAGGCTTCTTGACACTGGGGAGTCCACTTAAATTTAGTTCTCTGCTGCAACAAATCAGTCAGAGGTGAAGCTACGATAGAAAAGTTCTTACAGTACCTACGGTAATAGACACACATCCCTAAAAATCGTTGAACTTGTTTTTTTTGTTAGTCAAGATAGGATAATTAACAATGATATTAATTTTATCAGATAAAGGCATGATACATTGAGACCTTGACCAACCTCGTGCCCTAGATAAACAATTGTACCTCTAGCAAAGTTACACTTCTTAGGGTTAACAGTAAGATTGGCCTCTTGCAACTTAGCAAACAACAAATTTAAACCCCTGTAAATGGTCTTGCCAAGAATCACTAAACAAACCAGTGTCATCTAAATAAGGACGGAAATTGGGAATATCCTGCAACAACAAATTCATTAATCTCTGGAAAGTTGCTGGGGCATTCTTAAGACCAAAAGGCATACCTTTTGGTCTTAAGGCATTTTGGTTTTTGGCCAAAAGGCATAACACCTGATGGTTGAAAACAACCATCAGGTGTTACAAAAGCTGAATATTCACTGGCTCGACTTGTCAAAGGCACTTGATGATAACCTTTGGACAAATCGAGTTTAGATATTGATTGACAGTGATCAAGCAATGGGAAAGTGTCTACTTCAGTTACTTTATTTAACCGCTAGTAATCAGTACACAAGCGCCAACTCCCATCGGGTTTAGGAACTAACAAACATGGTGAACACCAGGAACTCTGACTGGCTGTAACTAGACCTTTTTCCAGGAAGAACTCCACTTACCTCCTGATAATATCTCTCTTTTCTGGAGATACTCTATTCGGATGCATACGAATAGGGGTGGTGTCTATGAACTGAATATCATGGCTCAAAACAGAGGTCTGGGTAGGAACTTCTCCAAACAGAATAGAATACTGGTGTAGTAACACTCTCAACTCTCCCTATTTAACCTCATCCAAGCGTCCCAACATCTCCTCAAAGCTTGAATTACAAAAGGTATGATTAGACAAGTCATAAGATATATGGTTCTCAGGGGTGACTGTGTCCTGTACCACACATGACACTGGCCTGGAGCCTTGAAATACTTTTAACCTGTTAATGTGCGCTACCATAACCTTGGAAGGGTCCTGTAGACTTTTAATTTTATAAGTTAACTCAGAACGTCTGCAAACAACTTCAAACGATGATGAGCTAAAGCACCTTCCACTCTGGACTTTAAAACAAGAACAAGATCACATGCCTGAAAACATCTCAACTTTACTCTGAACTGGTTGTTATGGTGTTGTTTCAGCTTTAACTGCGACTTCTTCAGGTGCTTACTTGCCACGTTATGGTACTTCTTCAACTTCGACTGGATCTCACTCAACAGACGGCTTCCATCAGGGAGAGAGACGTTTCCTAACAACCTTTCACTCAGCAACTGGATTGGGCCTCTCACTAGGTGTCCGAAAACTAATTGGAAAGGAGAACAATCCAAGGAATGTTGTAAACCATTTCGAGCTGCAAACAAGATAAAAGGTAAGTCCTCATCCCCATTACGTCTAGAGTCTTCAGCAGCAGTTTGTAACATCTGCTTCATAGTCTGGTGAAATCTCTCCAAGACACCTTGACTCTGTGGATGATATGTGCTGGACACGCGATGTTCTATATGCTACTTCTCACAAAATCGTTTGAACTCTGCATACCGAAAATTGCTACCGTTGTCAGTGTTATGACCCTTGACCTCTGGATATGGTACCTCTGTTTGCAGTTGTAAAAAAAATATACAATAATACGGCCTTGCTTACTAAAAGTGTCTAGGGTAAATAAGTCAACTGCTCACTCAACAAAGCAGTATACTTAAATTAAGGGTAACAAAGAACATACAAACATATAAACGGAAATACAAGCAGCCAGAAATATTAATGCACCAGAATACAATAACACAATATCATTATATAAGCACTGATCACTATTTTAAAAACTTAAATGGATAGATGGGTGTGCACATAATGGTCTAACCAGGAAATCAGCTATGTTACTAAACAATAAACAAGTACCACAGACTTATCTCACAACATGTTCATGCCAGCCAGCTCCACCCACGCGACTGGCGTTGCTGGAGCATGCACGGCATGGTTTCTACAAGTTACCAACTAAAACCCACACGAAACCTCTAGATACTCTGCAATCAGAGAGTAATACTTTAGAACATAATTATAACTAAACTTTTATGCCTATACCACTGCTAAGGTGTAAATAAGAAATTAAGTACAATCAATAAACAGATATAATTACAGGGGTGAATCAGTGACGCTAGGTTGATACACTGCACACATTACTGGAACATCCCAAATATGGTCATCCCCCCATGAGACGCCACAGTCTCCCCCCACAGGAATGAATATGCAATAGCATTAACAAAATATTAAATACAGGCACACTACAGTATGCTACATTTAAATCAAACATATATATATATATATATATATATATATATATATATATATATATATATATATATATATATATATATATATATATATATATATATATATATATATATATATATATATATATATATTGGAACAACTGGATACAATGTTTTATTTAAATAACTGAGGAAAGAAATGTTGGATATATATATTTATCATGAACAATTTTAGAATCAAATATATGGATTTGTAACATCCTTCCCTGTCCTTAAAGAAAAATTAAATTAACTGATGGTTAATTTCATGTATTGACTACATAAGGTATAGCATTGAGTACTCCAACAACACTAAATCAATGTATAAAACGATCAATTAAATGAAACATATGAAATAACCAAAAGGTAAAGACATCCTCATGTATAGAACAATTCACATTAGGGCACTGCAATGGGGAATCCCCTGGATAAGGCATCAGCAATTACATTTTCCCTTCCAGGGATATGTCTAATTACTATGTTGAACTCTTGTAAAATCAAAGACCACCTAAGAATTCTTTGGTTCTTACATTTCATGGAGTTAATGAATGTCAGGGGATTATGATCTGTGTATATGACTACTTTATTACCTGACAGGTATGTTTCAAACTTCTTAACCGCCAAAATCAAACAAAGAGCTTTCTTCTCTACCACAGACTAATTAGTTTGTGCCTTATCAAATTTACGAGAAAAATAGTATACAGGGTGCTCTAAATCATCAGGTCCTACCTGGGAAAGAACCGCACCTGCTCCTAGATCCGAAGCGTCTAAGTGCATTATAAATGGCTTATGAAATTGTGGACTGGTTAATACTGGTGATGTTGAGAGTATTTCTTTCAACTTCTACAAAAGAGTTCTGACACTCTTGTGTCCACTTGAACTTTACCTACTTTCTAAGAAGATTAGTTAAAGGTGCAGCCACAATGGAAAAATTCTTACAATATCTTCTATAATATGCACACATCCCAATAAACCTTTGCACAGATTTCTTGCTCGCTAGTACTGGGTAATCCACGATTGCCTGGATCTTGTCTTGCAACGGGACTATCTTACCTTGTCCGACCTCATGTTCCAAGTAAATTATTGTTTCCTTAGCCCAGCTACATTTATTTACATTTACAGTTAGATTAGCATGTCGTAACACTGCAAACAAGTGTTTCAAACTAGAAATATAGTCTTCCCAACACTTACTAAAAATCACAATATCATCTAAGTATGCTCTACAATCTGGCACATTTTTTAGCAAAGAATTCATCAACTTTTGAAAAGTTGCTGGGGCATTTCTCAGTCCAAATGGCATCACATTAAATTCAAATACTCCATCAGGGTAATAAAAGCTGTCACTTCCCTAGCAAAGTTAGTAAGTAGTATCTGGTGACACCCCTTTAGATACGTCTAGTTTTGATACATATTTAGCATAACCAATTTGGTCAATGCAGTCTTCTAGCAAAGGTAGTGGGTATACATCAACTACAGTTACCTTGTTTAACTTCCTAAAGCCCACTACTAACCGCCATTTTTCATCTGGTTTTGGTACCACTAAACACGGTGAACTGCAAGTGCTCTGACTGGGTCGAATGAAACCATGGTGAAGAAGATAATCAACTTCCTCCTTGATGATACGTCGTTTCTCGGGGGTCACTCGATATGGGTGTAGCCGAATTGGAGTTACCTGTCAGTTGAACATCATGAGTAATGAGAGGTGTCTGAGTGGGGACCTCCCCAAACAATTTGGAGAACGTCTTCAAAAGGTCCTGGAACTCTGCTCTCTGTTCATCCTGCAAATGACACAACAATTCTTCCCCGGAACTGGAATTAGATAAAAGAGGATTACCATCTTCCCCTACAACAATTGTCTCCTCAGGGTTTACCTCCTCATTAACACAAGTCACAATACTGGGCCCACAATAATCCTTCAAACGACTCATATGCACAACCATTGACTGATGGTTATGTTTGGGGTTACAGATTTTATTGGTAAGTTCACCGAGACGTTTTACCACTCTATAAGGTCCTACAATTTTGTGTGACATAGAAGTCCAATACGAGGCTTCTAGACCATTACTAAATCTCCTGAATCAAAAACTCTGAGTTTGGCTTTGAACCGCTTATCATGCCGCTCCTTCATTACCTGCTGTGCCTCGCCCAGATGTTGTAACGCTAACTCCTTCGTTTGATACAGCTTGCTCTTCACATCCTTCATGTATCGTTCACTCTGCCTAGCTGTTACATCTCCCAACACTTTCTCCTGCAACATTTTTGAGGGTCCTCTCACCTGATGTCCAAACACAAGATCAAATGGGGAGCAGCCTAGGGCAGTGTGCAACCCGTCCATGGCAGCAAATAGTACGAATGGTAAATTGTCATCCCAATGTCTGGGTGAATCTTCCCAGTTGTTTTAAACATGTGTTTTAAGGTTTGATGGAACTTCTCGATTCCCCCTTGACTCTGAGGATGGTAAAGACTATTGAAGTTATGTTGAATTCCAAAAGAACTACAAAAAGTTTTAAAGGTTTTGGAACAAAAATTGCTCCCATTATCAGTTTGAATGATATGGGGCATACCAAATAATGAAAAAAACCGTTCCAAGTGCTTTATGAGGGTAGAAGCCCTAATGTTTCGCAAGGCATATTCTTCAGGGATCCTGGTGGTCATACATAGGATAGTAAACATAAACATATTTCCTGATTTAGTTCGGGGTAAGAGGCCGACACAATCCAACACCACATGTGTAAAAGGCTCCTCTGGCACTACAATAGGGTTTAAGGGTGCTCGTGGCACAGTCTGGTTAAGTTTACCAACACCTTGACATACAACACAATTGTGACAATATCTGACCACATCCTTTTTGAGTTTTGGCCAATAGAAAAACTTATATATTTTATGATACATATTGGAAATCCCTTGGTGATCTCCCATAAGGCCATCATGGGCAGCTTGCAATACCTGCTCCCTATACTCCTTGGGTACGACGAGCTAGGTCCTAGACTCACAATCATCTGATTAGGGAGTTCCTGGTGGTCTCCATCGTCTCGTCAAACATCGATCATTGAAGTAGCAACCCGTACTAAATTAATCCAAGGTATTAATAGTATCAGCTGCTTCTGTATAACATTCAGCTAGACTGGGATCAGTACTCTGCAACTCACTCAAGGTCTGGGACTCAACAGCTGTAGTGAGTGAGCAAGGAACTGGTACCAGGGCCACCTCTTCCAGACCATCCTCTGGGTCAGAATAAATCAGGGCTTTGGCACCAGCCTCACTCTCGACATCCGCGTGAGCTAAGAATGTATCCTCAAGGTCCACCTCCACCTCCCTGTCTGAAGGGGTCCTGGCCTCGACAACATCCACCTTGGAAGTCACAGGATTTACCTCACCCTGCTTACCCATGGATCTGGTCACAACACAGGCTGGGTAGATGACACCATAATCCGCATCCGGTTGAGCCAGCACACATCTAGGGTTAGTAAACATGATAGGACACTCTGCCCCACTAACTTGACACTTGTCAAAATCATTACCCACAATAACATCAACCCCAGGGATGGGCAACTGCTCATTAACTGCTACAGTGCACCAACCTGGTGTAATAGATGACTTCAGGTGAATTTGAACTAATGGTACACGCTGGACATGACCTCCAATACCAGCAATAATACTACTTCACCAGTGTCTTCTGTGCTAACATCGGCAAGAGCACGGTGAGAGATTAGAGATTGGAAGCACCAGTATCCCTCAATAACTGCACTGCCTTCCAGCTTCCACTGGAACAAAGTAAGGTACCCGAATATAGGTACGTTTTAAAGTTAGTCATCCAATTGGGCATGACTGGAACAACATTAGAATTATTTGCTTGCAATCCCCGTCTCATAATCAGACCTACCGCTCTGATTATGAGTGTGGGATAGGTCTGTTATGCCTTGCACTCAGGGTGCAAGGCATAACAGGAATTTACCACATGACCTCTTCTCCTGCAATGTGTGCAATATCTGCCAGTGGTCGAAACAACCGAACAAACTGCAGGTTTAGACACTACATTATTTGAGGGTGACAACCCTGTCTGCTGTTTCTCAATCTTTGGCTTTACAGGAGAAGAGTTCAGGGGAGTAGGCGAGTTAGCTGGTCTGGCCTGGAAAATATGAGATTTAGGAACATGATAATTACTCTTAGAATTATAAGTATTTGATTGTGCTCGAAAAGACCCCTTAGTGAGTAGTTCGTGTTCGTCTGCTAGCTTGGCTAGCATAATTTCATAATGTCATTGGTCTGTTTATGTTCAGCTATAAACAAGGCTAATTTCTCTGGTAGACAACCTAAAATCTCCTCTGTCACTATGTGGTTTCACAAAGTTTCAAAATCTGTTATGGAAAATGCTTTTACCCATTTATCAAAATGATTCATTTGAACTCTTGCAAAATCAGAAATGGTCTGATCATGTGCTCTTTTTATACCTCTAACTTTCTGTCTATGGACCTCTGGGATATGCTGGTATGCATTTAAGATGCTCTCCTGGAAAAATTTAAAGTCAAAAGAATTAGCAGCAGGAAGAGATGGAAAAATTTCCTGGGCTTTCCCCCTTAAATTGTCCCTGCATGATGGCAACCCATTGATCCACAGGCCAATTCATACTGACTGCTAACTTCTGGAAACGCAAAAAGAATATTTCTGGGTCCTCCTCATTGAATTGAGGTTAATCTACATTTTTCCTAAACTTAAAAGAACTATCAGTACTATCTGTATGATTACTAGTGTCACCATGCCCTGCTGCAATTCTCTGTTCCTCTAGTCTATTATTATTTATTACTATACTCTGTTGAATTTCCTATTGCTGCTGCCTAAAATCTTCTAGTTGCAACTGAGCTTCAATTCTTTTGCTCTGTGCTTCTAGTTCCACTTGTTTTTGTTGATTTGAGCCTCAATCTCAAGTTGTCTTTGTTGGTTCTGAGCCTCAAGCATCTGCTGCTGAGTCTCCAACTCCAGCTGTTTTTGGCGATTCTGCATCTCCAACCTCTGTTTCTCTGCTTCTAACTTAGCAATCTCTAGCTTAGATTCCATCTCTAACTTTAGAATTGCCACCTGGACACTTGACTCTTCTTCTAATTCCTCTAACTACTCCTCGTCAAGTTTCTCCTCCTCCACCAAGTGTGTGACAATGACTCTTACTAGCTGAGCCTTTAACATTCTCCTGGAAAATGTCGTATTTAATTTTTCAGCCATGTACAACAACTCAGACTTCTTCAAATTTTTAATTTCACCAAAATTTGGATGCTCCACCAACACAGCAACTTGTTCCTCCATTGTCAGCTTAATTAACACAACTAGCAATTACAACAACACTGAAGGTTTACTTGGCCCCTGGCACAAGCTGTACACTTACCTCAATCGTGAAGTGTGGAGATAACTTCCACAAGCAGCTCAGAATGAAACTGAAAAGTGGTACACAGGCTTGGTGAGGTATCACTAGTTAGCCACACAGTACCTAGAAAGGCATTAACAATTAATAACATGCACCACTATTTTGTTCATTAAATTATGGGAATCAATTATCAACATAGGCCCTCATTTTCTTATGACCCTTGACCTCTGGGTATAGTTCCTCTTTTTGCGTTGTAAAAAAAATTATATAATAATACGGTCTTGCCTACTGAAAGTGTCTAGGGTAAATAAGCCAACTACTTACTCAAGAAAGCAATATACTTAAAGTAAGGGTAACAAAGATCATTCAAACGGAAATACAAGCAGCCAGAAATATTAATGCACCAGAATACAATAACACAATATCATTATATAAGCACTGATCACTATTTTAGAAACTTAAATGGATAGATGGGTGTGCACATAATGGTCTAACCAGGAAATCAGCTATGTTACTAAACAATAAACAAGTACCACAGACTTATCTCACAACATGTTCATGCCAGCCAGCTCCACCCACGCGACTGGCGTTGATGGAGCATGCACGGCATGGTATCTACAAGTTACCAACTAAAACCCACACGAAACCTCTAGATACTCTGCTATCGGAGAGTAATACTTAAAAACATAATTATAACTAAACATATATGCCTATACCACTGCTAAGGTATAAATAAGAAATTAAAACACTGGTGAAATTACGCTGTAAACATCTCACACCTTGCAGCACTGTACATGTGTAGATTCTCCACCTCCTATTCTAGGATTGAAATAATTTGTTTTGACAAATTTGCACAATGCAGTGTGATGCTTGCCCCTTCTACATGTAATGCAGGTGTTCAAAGGGGGTGTCACAGCTGTTAAGATTATGTGATTTGAAACACCTAGTACATTGGTGTAACTGTTTGAGTCTTCTGAGTCGTGTGCCTCTATTAGGATAATTAGTACATTTGTTCAGAGTGGTTTTGATTGCAAAACAAACATGACCCCCTATCCTACAGTTCGTTTAGGGGACACCTGTTTAGGTGAAACTGCAACTGCAGGTTGTGAAGATTTTGCTGCTTGCATTTGCTTGTTAATTATTCTCTTGCGAGTACTTGTTGTACTCTGGGGAGCAATTATTGGGCTCTTGCGAGCACTTGTTGGACTTTTGGGTCTCTTGGCAGCGCTTGTGGTGCTCTTAGGTCTTACTGATAAATCAGTGTTTGACCTGATAGTATTACATTGATTATTAATACCCTTATTACCTAATGACAGTGTCACTTCAGGAGTTTCATGCAAGGAAATTGATGTGGGTACAGTTTCTGTGCATTAGAAGAATTATTAAATGCCTGGTTAGCTGATTCATTTATTATATTACGCAAACCTGCGAATATACCCTGCATTGACAGGACAGTACCATTCTGGTATGTATATAATTCATTGAATATCTCACCAGACAATTTTCTCTGGATGATAATTTTAGTCATCCACTCAGCAGTGGGGTGATCCACCTTTTTACTGAAGAAATTTAACTGTGACTCAAGCTGAAAACTAAACGCTTGTAAGGAGTCAACTGATTGTTCTGGTTGAGATAAATCTAGTAATTGGTGTACAAGGATTATAACAGTCTTCTCATTGTCAGCACTTGCTCTAGGAGGTTGGTTTGAGTAATTATGACTTACTTGTGTTGCTTAAGGCTTCTTGCTTAGCCTCAGCTTTAATTACAGCTTAGGCTCTATTTTCATTTTCTGGTTCAGATTAACTGGCTGTTGCAGCTTCACTTGAAGTATCATCTGCAGCTTCACTTATTTCTCTGGGTTCATGGGAGAGACTGGTTAATTCAGTAACCTCCTGTATTGAGTTTACAGAACCCAGGATCTAATTTAATTAGGAGGATTCGTCAGCATCTGCCTCGCCGCAAATACACCTATGAACAGCGTGGATAGGGACAACAAGACGGAGAGCAACTGCAATACGGAGCTCCTGCGGATCAAGACGTGTGCCTGTCGCAGACATAGGGACTGCCAAAAGGAAGTCCCCTGCATAGGGAGCCTGCACAGCTGTGAGGCGTGCACGATCACTGGGGGTTGTTGCTGCCTCCAGCAAAGCTGTGGCTTCTTTGTCTACAATGGGGCTTTCCCAGCTGGGTTGTTTCTTGGCTTTCGGCATGGCTGGTCTGAGTGCTGGGTCTGCCATGGCACCCCATTTCGTGTCGCATTCCGTGTAGTGGGGGGTCCTGTATCCCCGCAACATCACTCAGGGTGTCAGGTAGAATTTCCTTAACTAGGTCATCTGATGCTGAGGAGGAAGACAGGAAGGCTGGGACAGCAATTTGGGTAGCAGTGCGGACACCCAAGCCACCGAGCCTAACAGGAAGAGTGGCTTGTTTCCACTGGCATTCGTTGAGGGAGAGGTTAACAACTTTTTCCAGCATGGTCTTCAGTAAGAGGTCATACTCTTCAAGCTTTCAGCTGTCGTAAGATGGGGCGCACCTCAGAAAGTAGGTTAGCCTCGGAAGAGATAGGCATTTGGTGAGGAGATAAAAAGCATCGTGGGCATCGATGTCACCTATTCTGTCTTCCATCCTCCAGAGGTCTGCGATTTTCTTGTCAAGGATCTCCTCAATGGCGATAGACCCGAGGGGGGCTCCAAGGAGGGTGCTGTTCTCGGCCCTAATAACATGGGCTCCAGGCAAGGTAGACCTTATTCTAGCTACGATGTCTGGGTTGGAAGAGACTACTTCACACTTGGAAGGGTTCAGGACAAGACCCAGGCTTACTTCTTGCTTCCTTATTTTCCTGATATCTGCCAAGAGATGGTCTACGGTGCCAGCTATAGTGCCATCATCTAAAAACCAGATGTTGAACTCGCTGGACAAGGTTTCGGTGATTTCTTTTAAGACTAAGCAGAAAAGAAGGGGAGCAAGAGGATCACCTTGCTGAACACCTTCACATGATCTGATTTCACGTTCACCAAAGAGCAGTTTGGACTCACCACTGTAGCACGATAGTATGAACGGGTAGAGGGGCCGGAAATGGCGATGTACGGCACAAAGTACTGAATCTCTTCTGACCATGTTGAAGGCATTCTTAAAGTCCAGTTTGAGCAGGGCCTTTTCATCAGAAATGTTGGTGATGTATGCTCGTGCTGCATGGGCAGCCGCTTCGCAGCCTTGGGGGATTCCAAATCCTAGCTGGATTGGTTTCAGCAATTCAGCCGCTTGCTGGCTGACTACCCTCGTAGCAGCCTTGGCAATCAGGCGTTGGAGAGTGTTGCCAACAGCGATTGGCCAGATTCCTTCGTCCTTCTTTTTGAGAGCACAGAGGGAGGCACCAAAAAAGAGAGGCCTGATGACCTCAGGTATCTCACCAGCCAGGCACATGTTGACGAACCTTGTGAGTTCCATAAGAAGATCTTGTGCAGCATCACCAACCGCAGGATTTAACATTTGCTTGATGTGTTGAGGTTTTAACCCTGTAAAGCCGCCTGCTGACCCAGGTGGAAAAGAAAGGGCTGCTTTGTAGACCTCAGATTCATCAACGATTAATGGGTCTGAAATGGTGTCGACTGATGGCGGAACGATGTTGTTGCCTTGAGGGGCTCTGGGTGGGTGCTTGCTTTGCAAGGCCCGTGCTGTGGCGGAGTCTCGAGGAGCAATTTTCTCGTCACTGGTGAGGACTCTAATAGCACTTGCGGTATTTCCCTCTTCAATTTTCTTGGTGATTTGTGCTCTGATTTTGTACGTTTCCGGTACGTTGTTGTTACCATTTCTTTGGTGGATGTGTTTTGCTCGGAGAGGCAGGCGAACTAGGTTGTCCCCCCTTGGGCATTCATTTATTGCCCTCAGGACCGAGGAAGCAAGTGATTTGTCCCCTCCTTGGAAGGACGGTGAGGCATACATTGCCAAACAGAAGGACATTATGCCACGCTTGAATGTTTTCTGGGGCATCATTGACCCTTTTCAGAAGATTACAGAGTTTGGCTGCTGCATTTAGGCGGGCTGCTTTTGGGATGTGTGGTAATGTTCTAGCAGACGTTGCTATGATCGCTTGGGTGAGGTTTTCAGATGAGATTAGGTTAATGGGAGTCTCTTCTCTAACTGTCAATGGCAGCTGGCCATTGCATCCCTTTGGAAGCTGGTGGGAACCATTGCATCTTACCTCGTTGACGGTGTGAAAGTGGATAACACCACCGTTGGAGTTTATGGCGGTGTTTTTGTTGCATACTCGGCAAAAACCTCTTTTAGGAGCAGTTGTTGGCACCTCAAGGCTTGTGGAGTCCTGCCCGACCGTTGGGACCCCTTTCGTTTCAACTCGGTTGGGAGAGTTAAACTGTGCATTGTTCTATAGAGGGGGGCAAACACGCTCGGGCATGGCCAAGCAACTGCCAGCAACTGGGTGTGGAGGCATCAACTGGGTGTGGAAAAAGCACCTGGGTGTGGAGCCAGCAACTGGGTGTGGAGGCCGTGGCTGGGTGTGGAAGCATCAACTGGGTGTGGAGCCAGCAACTGGGTGTGGAGGCCGCGGCTGGGTGTGGAGGCATCAACTGGGTGTGGAGGTATCAACTGGGTGTGGAGGCCGCAGTTGGGTGTGGAGGCAGTGGCTGGGTGTGGAGGCATCAACTGGGTGTGGAGGCATCAACTGGGTGTGGAGGCCGTGATGTTAATGCCACATCACCCCTTCCACCTCACTCAAATGTAGATATAAAATCGGAGATACGTAAGTTCTATTCAGTTGTGTATTTGTGAACTAAAGTCTTTGAAAATGTAATAAGTTTTACGAAACGCGCCCGTGTCGCGTCAGACTAGAAATAAAAATGAATTTTGGAGAATTGATTTTTGATTTACCTCCAACAGTGAAGCGTAATGTACGAAAGATTGAGAAAATTCGTGTTAGAATTATTAATCTTACTTTTTCGGTCATATTTAATAATATACATATATATTTTTTTTTAACCTAGAAAGGTATATATATATATATATGTATATATATATATATATATATATATATATATATATATATATGTATATATATATATATATATATATATATATATGTATATATATATATATATATATATATATATATATATATATATATATATATATATATATATATATGTATATATATATATGTATATATATATATATATATATATATATATATATATATATATATATATATATATACATATATATATATACATATATATATATATATATATATATATATATATATATATATATATATATATATATATATATATATATATATATATATATATATTGGTGTATACTGGCAGCAGGTTTTCTTTCAAACATGTTTCATTGAATATGACCGCATATTCTGCATTTATTATTTTCTGGTTTAGGGCTTCTATCCCTCTAACTATTTTCTTAGCATCAGGGCTTAATTGGAATAGGAGTTCTCCAAAACTCATTTTCGTACTTTTAAGGTGAAGAAAAGAAGTGATTTACTATAGAGTGTATTACACTTATTTGTATAATTTGCACGACGTTTCGAACCTCCATGGTTCATTCTCAAGTGAACAGATCTTACAATACTAGTTGATTTTATACCCGCATTAGGTCAGGTGATAATACAATGAAGGTGAAAAACATGGGGGGATACATAAGGGATAAACATAGGGGCTGCAGAAGGCTTATTGGCCCATACGAGGCATCTCCTATCTAAACACAAAGATTAATCCAGTGTAATTGGCCTGTTATGTTGGACATTGTCTTCTGTGTTGGCATCGATATGTTCTTGTCTTGTCCTTACTCTCATGGTGGGTAGAGTAAATAGTTCTGTGATTTGGGTGTTCATGGTAGGTCGCTCTATTCTTATGTGAATTGCCTCAAGAATTTGTAATCTTCTTGAATCTTGGGTTTTGTCTATTATGCAAGTATTCTTGTTCAACATTTCTCTTGTTAGAGTAATGTCATGGGCTTGTCTCATGTGATTCCTAGGGGCACCAAGTACAAGTCTTCTCGAAGCATGTACAAAGGAAGCCCCTTTCATCAGTCCACAAGGAGACATGTATTTACAAATAGACGGAGTAGCAATGGGCTCCCCCTTAGGAGTTTTATTTGCTAATTTTTATATGGGAACCATCGAAGATAGGGTCTTCAGTAGCAGACAAAAACCAACTGTATACTGCCGTTATGTAGATGACATATTCGTAATAGTAAAAGACTCAGATGAACTAATTGACCTAAAAAGACACCTAGAGAGAGAGTCAGTACTCCGATTTACACATGAAAATAGTGAAAATAACAGTCTGCCATTCTTGGATGTACTAATAAAAAAACAGGAACCTCTTTAAGCACCAACGTATATACCAAGCCCACCAACATAGGATTATGCCTGAACGGTAGAAGTGAGTGCCCCCAAAGATACAAAGCCAGTGTTCTCAATGCTTATATTCGTCGAGCGCTTACCCACTGCTCTGAATGGAGCAACGTGAGTAGAGAGTTTGAAAGAGTAACTCAGGTATTAGTGAACAACGGATATAGCAACGCGAAAATAAACGCTGCTATAAGAAGACACTTGGACCGTTGGTATAATTCAGAACCTAGAACAGAAACCACAACACCCCCAATAAAATTATATTACAAATCAACCATGCACAGTGAACATATAAAAGAGGAAAGAATAATGAAAGAAATAATCCGTAAAGGAGTAAAAAGCACTACTCCTAACCAAAACATAAACCTGATAATATTCTACAAAACCAAGAAGACTTCCGAACTCCTTATCAAAAACAGCCCGAAGCCGACGGAGAACCCTCTACAGCAGTCAAGCGTTGTATACATGTACACTTGCCCCCACGAAGGATGTAACCTTCAATGTAAGTACATAGGTATGACGTCGACCAAGCTGACGAGGCGTTTGACATGCCATCTTCAATCTGGTACCCCTAGGAATCACATGAGACAAGCCCATGACATTACTCTAACAAGAGAAATGTTGAACAAGAATACTTGCATAATAGACAAAACCCAAGATTCAAGAAGATTACAAATTCTTGAGGCAATTCACATAAGAATAGAGCGACCTACCATGAACACCCAAATCACGGAACTATTTACTCTACCCACCATGAGAGTAAGGACAAGACAAGAACATATCGATGCCAACACAGAAGACAATGTCCAACATAACAGGCCAATTACACTGGATTAATCTTTGTGTTTAGATAGGAGATGCCTCGTATGGGCCAATAAGCCTTCTGCAGCCCCTATGTTTATCCCTTATGTATCCCCCCATGTTTTTCACCTTCATTGTATTATCACCTGACCTAATGCGGGTATAAAATCAACTAGTATTGTAAGATCTGTTCACTTGAGAATGAACCATGGAGGTTCGAAACGTCGTGCAAATTATACAAATAAGTGTAATACACTCTATAGTAAATCACTTCTTTTCTTCACCTTAAAAGTACGAAAATGAGTTTTGGAGAACTCCTATTCCAATTAAGCCCTGATGCTAAGAAAATAGTTAGAGGGATAGAAGCCCTAAACCAGAAAATAATAAATACAGAATATGCGGTCATATTCAATGAAACATATATATATATATATATATATATTTTTTTTTTTAATATATGGAAGGGAGTACCACCTCTAGCTGGAAGAAGGGGGACCCATAGCCTCGGAGGAAACCACACATAACGCATTAGATATATATATATATATATATATATATATATATATATATATATATATATATATATATATATATATATATATATATATATATATATATATATATATATATATATATGTATGCCGTACCTAGTAGCCAGAACGCACTTCTCAGCCTACTGTGCAAGGCCCAATTCGCCTAATAAGCCAAGTTTTCATGAATGAATTGTTTTTCGACTTCCTAACCTACCTAACCTAACCTAATCTAACTTTTTCGACTACCTAACCTAACCTAACCTATAAAGATAGGTTAGGTTAGGTTAGGTAGGGTTGGTTAGGTTCGGTCATATATCTACGTTAATTTTTACTCCAATAAAAAAAATTGACCTCATACATAATGAAATGGGTAGCTTTATCATTTCATAAGAAAAAAATTAGAGAAAATATATTAATTCAGGAAAACTTGGCTTATTTGGCAAATCGGGCCTTCCATAGTAGGCTGAGAAGTGGGTTCTAGTAGTGAAGTTAAGGACTAGAACCGCGCGTGCCATCTTCCCAGGTGGCTCTCTTGAGAGCCAGCTGAGCAGGTGTCTAGTCGCAAAGGGTTTGGGGGAATTTTCCCGGAAGTTTGGCGCGTGTGAGTGTCCGGTGTTTGGGTATGTGGTCAGGAAAGATGGGAGGTCATGTTGTTGGGGGTGTAAGAGCATATGTGGGCTATGTGGTAGAGTAAGAAATACAAGGATATGAGTGGAATATGTGGAAAGAGTAGTTAAATATGTATGTGTGTTTGCCGAAGACTCAATCCTGTGTGTAGATAATAGTTTTGATGATAGTAAGTAAGCTATGTAGAGGCTGTGTGTAGGTGTCAGGGATCCCAACATAGGCGGATATGTTGTTTGGGATGGGGGAGGGGTGAGGGAAGAGTGAGGGGAGCTTCCCCTCGGCATGAGAGTGCTTAGGGGCCATTTGTGGTTTTGACATCCATTATTTTCTTGGAGCTATGCACACAGCCGGAAGTGAGAGAGGAGGAGGGTAGGAGAGAGCAGAGTCCAGCAGGAGGGATGTGGTCCATTTGCCTTAATGGCTTTTCGATGTCTTCAGAGTAGTCTTGGAGATGTTCACCCCAGCATGGCTCTCCCTCCACTGCGGATTTGTTAAGGAGGGGCGAGGTTCTTACTCCCGCCAGCAGGTCCTCACCAGCAGGCCCTCACCTGCCAACCATCATTCACTCCCACCCTGCATCCCCTCCTCTCCCCATACCATCAACCATTGTTCTGTGCAAAGCCTTTAGTATTATTTCTGTTAATATGTGTGAGCTATATCGTAACATGACCAACATGGCAACAGTATCATCATTCTTTGCCCAAATAGCATATTTTTTTTAAAGAGCAATAAACGAGGGAAAAGTAAACACATTATATATCATTTTTTTTCTTTTATTAAACACTTAAGCGATTTACAACGATAATAATAATAATAAGACTTCTTCTTGGTGGTTTAGCTAGCAGACAGATGGGGAAAGGCTTTCATTCAGTCCATCGAACCTTCCCGGCATGTTAGTCAACCTGCCAATCTGTTGAAAGGGTTTAGGTAGTAGACAGACAGATTGGGAGTCAACCATCCACTCCATTGAACCTTCCCGGCACGCTAGTCAACCAGTCAATCTGTAGAAAGGGGAAAAAGGTTATAAGTTTTTTTGTTGTCAATGTTGTAAACATAAATACAGATGTAATTATGTTCATCATTCAATCCTAACATAAAGTATTACTCACCGCACTATCATCCTAGCCAACTTCGTCACACAACGTTTCACACTCAGCATCAGTACCGTTTAAGCAGAATGTTTGCTTACACACAGGCATTTTCATCTGAGCATAACTGAATTTCAACACTTTTTCATCATTCTTGCGAAATTGACCATATTTAAATGCTTCATCAAAGTGAAGCAGGGCCGCCTCTAAGCTTAGTCTGGAAAAATGATAGGCAAAATAAACGGCGTAATTCCCACAGAAGTAACTATTCAAGGATTGAATCCTTTTCTTCATAATATATAGGGTATAGTCTTGGAAGTAGGACATAAACTCTTCTAAATATCTTGAATAAGATCCTATTGCAGGAATGGCGTAGCTGTCTAGTATAACTATCTGGCTTCTACCTTCATTCTTATTTACATAGAATGTTATCCAATGCCCCATTTTATTACGAGAACCAGACTCCAGAGTGTTGATTATGAACACCACAGGTCTTTTTTTATGTATTTTTGTCAGTATTTTCCTTACGTCATCAGCTAGGAAACATCCTAGATAGTTTACCTTATCACCTAAATTACTTCTTATAGCCTCATTTATTTCCAAACAATTCATATTAGTATTTTATCCTCGCGTATCGCAAATAACGCGACGATCTGCATTAATGCTGATCACACCTGTTGTAGACCCGTAAACTAGAATGACTTTATTTCTAGCCACACCGCGTTTAAATTCCAAAGCGATCAGCAGATTACCACTTTTTTCAATCGGGATGGTGTCATCTATATCCTCAGGTTGTAAATTTAAGGCCAGTATGGTTCCACCATTCACATATGTATCATAAGACAATATATTGTCTTTATCGAAGCCTAAGGCTTGTAATGCAGTGTAAAACAACTTGGCGCAGTTGTGAGGGAAGTCGCACCCAATATTGACAATATTAGTGCTATTCTGCGATATTAATACTTTACTAAGCTCGCAGTTTTCCAAATAAAGCGGGTTGCGATTATATGCACCAGACACTGCCTCCATATCAAGGATGATCATATATAAATGTTCTGGTATAACAGTCCCCCACGGTTGGTCCATTGTTATCGAGCGCTGACCTGTGCCCAATATATACGTTTTGTATAAAGTTTTATTAAAAGTATACGTAATAGGAGAGTTGTTCTGCACCATGGCTTTATTAACAGCTACTAATACTTCAGGGTACGGCAATACCCGTTGCACCCATAGACGTGTAGACTTGATATTGTATTTAAAATTAGCGTGTTCATTATCGCTGAGTATAAGCCACTTATCAGGTTGAAGTTCGAGCCACACCCTGATATCCACATTATCCAAAACGTATTCACTAACTGATGTGACATCCAGCATTAGTTTAAAACAAGTATTCACGCCACTCGTTTTCATATCAGTCATCCGTTGCTTCTCATCCGCCGAGGCGTTAGTGAAATAACCAGGTTCAATTTTACCAGGATCGACGTGGTTAAAAAACTGTGACAGTTTATCATAGCGGTTAGCCTTACACCCAGAAATCGTAGATAATAACTTTACGTACGACCAGAATGAGAATAATGAGCTGGTTTCAACTACTGTTTCGTTTAAATACACAATAGCAGATTTGAATAGAGTTTGCGATAATCCATTCACCAACGAAACGTTTTTAGCGTCTCCTAAAGGCGTTGTTCCATCTTCTTCGGTTAGATCAATAGACAATTCCAAAGCTATAGATGATAAATCCACCAGTTGACCATTCACTCCCTTGATGGTGAATTCCAGATAGGTGTCTGTAAACTTATTATTGACCCCAGAATTCACAGGTAATACATCAACCGTTTGTCTGCTTGCAATTGTTGATTCTACCAATCGAGGGGAAAATACTTAAGGAAAGGCTTCACTAACAGCAGCTGTATAGTGTTCTAATGGCACCTGGAGGCCAAGAGCGTTATATCCGGCCATGTTCGCGCTTTAGACAACACCAGCCGAGTGAGAAGAATTTATGACAGCACATCATTATATTTCGCTTTAGTAAAACGTTTGATGTTTACTAATTCGTTTGTTTGTTTATTCTTTTTCTGCACTCTTCCGCCTATCATTTGCTTCCCCACTCCTTTCAATGTTTCAATTCCGCGTTTCATAAGAGATTGTTTGAAAGTTTGTTTGTCATTATTAATGTCGTCTAGTACGTTCTGCCCCAAGCTAAGCGCAGCCAGAGCCAGAGTCCTCATGATAAAGGGCGCTGCTCGACGCGCTATTCCGCTTAAAAAGGACAATATTCCTCCTCCACGCGTATAACGTCTACTGCTGTTGAAAATCCGTATATCATCAGTCCCCCCACCTCTAGGAGGGGTTAACAAAATGTATAATTCCTCAACAGAGGGAGGAATAAAGTGGACACGCATTTCTCCGCTTGTTTCAGACGAATGAGGAGTGGCGGGAAAGCGTTGGTGTTATATACCTCCTGCAACGGGACGTACATGCAAGACTGCTATGGTGCACCCACGTTCATCGAAATGTATTGGGTTACCATCTTGATCCCTAATAGTGATGCTGACGCTGTCTATCATGTTGGTGTTAAGACGCACATATAATTTTTTATTGTTGCTGTTATCACTTCCATTTAGGGAGATTACATCCAAAATATTTACAGACTGGTTTCCATATCTAGTAGAAGAGATTTTATCACAATAAACACACAGAATATCAACTCCTCCTCTAGGCATTGGCGGGAATAGACATGTGTTAACTACACTCGAGGCATACTGACGTTTTGCGAATAAGTCATATTCTCTTTCTGGAACTACGCCCAACACTTTCCCAAAAGCGGTTCCAAATGATAATGTAACTCTACTGATGTTTTTATGCCCCGTTGCAGAGCTAATATTCTCATCACTAATCACAGTAGTGAACTTGTTTCGATTGGAGGAAGAATCATATTTAATAAAATGCGTTCCATATTTAGCTGAAAATTGTTTTAATGACTTTCCTAAAAAACTCAGTTTAGCATTACTTGAAAATATGGCCTCTATTTCTGTATTAATCGTGGTATTAATTTCTTTTATAGTTCCAGCTAAAACATCAGATGATAATAAATGCTTTGAATGCATGTATCTCCCCTCGCCCACTTTCTCATACGTAACGCTTACACGTATATATGCCTCAGGATTATCACACTTAATAACGTAATGGGAAGTGGGGAGGAGTAATTTTTGTAGACACATTTCAAAACTCCTCCTGGGATCTAATTCTAGCTGGTTAAACACTCGGTTTTGGAAAGATGCGGGGATGTTATTGGGGAATAAATGCGTATCTGATACGCTGGTGGCGTATATCACGTGAGTGTCCATCGCTCTGTCTCTTTAGACTGCTTTTTGCCTAGTAAAGCTAGCTACACATTACATATACATTTATATACACTCACCTGTTAATATACGATCCAGGAAGCATTCCTTTTACTGTGAGGATCAATCTTTGCAGTTGCCTTTCTCTTAACAGATGGAGCCTCATACACTTGACTGCTTGCCGTAGTATTACGGAATAAATCTCGTGGTGTAGATGTTAGTGTGAAAAACAGTTGAGCAATGGGGAGTTTATCCGGTAAAAAAACAGATTTAAGCACAGTCATTTTATGTATAATGTCGTTAATTATATGTATGCCAGATACTGGAGCCAATACATTTCCATTCAGATCCCAACGAACGATTCCAGTAGCATCATAATGATTTAGCAAGGATCTTGCATATTCATGATCTCGCACTTTCAACTTCAAATCTATTAAATGTTTTATGGAAGGGTTGGTATGCAACTGAGGAGGAGGTGGTTTGACAGTAAGATGTTGAGCAACAACTTTCACAGTGGGGTAAGCAGGGCTGTGTGCAGCTTTCCGGTTGTCCACTATTTTACGCGGTATGAGATAAAAGGCTTTCATTTTACTTTACTTACTGAACAACCGTGTAATTAAACTAGCTGCAATTGGTAAAATAATGGATAAAATACTGCCTCCTTGTTTGCTGGTTAATATCCGTTTCTTAGTTGACACAGAAGGTTTCTTACAGGCTAGTGATCGAATAAGCAATTTATATTTTTTCAACTTTTTAACGACCTTGTCAGGCACGGGCAATTTTTTTTTTTAAAGTTATTAAAAATTTCTGATAAACAATTTATATGTGGTTTCTTCAATTTTTCAATCAACTGTTTTCTCGAGGAATACTGAAGTTTTGATAATAGTTGGATCAATTCCTTGTATTTATAAACTAAGGGCTTCTTCATTATAAATGTAATATCTCAGCAGCATCAATCCATTGATCGAATGATCGATCATAACCTGCGTACCTAACTTTATACTGAAGCTTGCCAGAGACTCTGCGTTGTCCCAATACCTTTTCAATATTAAAGGTTTGAGGCAAATGTGTGGGTGTTAATTCTTGTTTATAGAAGCCACCATCAATTTCTTCCCCATTCAGATCTTTTAGAAAGTATAAAGGGATGTGTTGTCTCCGATCAATACGTGTAGCTGTAAATATCTCTCGGGTGTTCTGCTGCTTAAGCCCTTTCTTAAACTTGGAAATGCGATCAGATAGAGTGATGCGTACTGTATCACCAACACTCAATCGAGGAATGACAGTTCTCTTTGATTTGCTAGGGCTTTTATACATTAAATCAAATTGTTTGGCGTGTTCGCTGGGCGAGGATAGAGCGTGCACCTCCGTGGGTGTCTTCCCCTTCAATCCTCTGTGTGGGGTTAAATTATATGTTTTCACAATATCTGGTAGAGCCTGCATGTATTTTAAAGTGTTGTGCACCGTCATAAACTAGTAAAGTTTACCTTTTAAAGTACGTATGAACCGCTCAGCGATTGAAGCTTTAGTCTCCTGAGAAAATACACTATATAACTGTACTTTCCTTGCTGCCAGCATTTTTTTCATAGTGGCGTTATAAAATTCACCACCTCGATCAGAATTAATTTTGCGCACTCCCTGAGAATGAGATGAATCAAGAATTAAAGCCAGAGCTTTACTGGTACTTTTCCCATCCTTGGCGCGTAAGGGTACAACTTGGGCGTACCTGGAGAAAATATCTACACATACGAGTAAATATTTCACTCCGTCATTATGTTTGTCCAATAAACTCATCTCGGCCAAGACTATAGCTTGAAATAGTCGTGGTTTAGGGCTTAACACCCGACGCCGAGGGAATTTATGTGGTTGTAAATAATGCAACGTATAGGAGTCAGAGCTTTTCAGATAGTCCTTTACATCGGCTAGAGTTATATTAGAGTTAATTAATTTGGCGGCCTTACACAACCTCTGTACCCCTCCAAGCCCTCCGCTAGATGAGGGGTCGTTATATACTCGTTCCAGTACATCTTTCTTGCTCACCATTGGTAAACTATCTCATAGGGCGGTTCGTGAACAATATTACTGAGTAATGTTATCGTAGATGGAGTGTTCGAGCCCAGATCTACTAGCAAATAGCCGAAGGGTTGGCTAATAACTTGCTTATATAACTCTACAAATTTCTTTGAATCCACTTTCCCAAATATTTGTCGTCCGAGTGTTTCAATTTGTGACAGGTCTCGTGATTTAACCAATATGAAATGAGAAGCATTTAAACTAATATTCCTCGAATATTTACCAGGAAAAAATATATTTTGAGTAATCAATATGACGGAAACCATGAAATGTCGACCCCTAGTAAACATGTCTGATACGATTTTTGAATTCGCAGACTCTGTAAAAAGGTCATCATAGATTACTAAGATATGCGTGTCATTATCTACTCGCTCTTTATCTACTTACATTATCTACTACTACTTACATTATCTACTCGGTTCCAAAGGGTTGTCATAGTCAGGGGGTGGTAATGGAGGACGAGCTCCCATGACCTATAAAATGCTCCTATACAGCATGCGTCTCAATAGCCTCTGACAACCAAGTCCAACTCCTGGCCTGCACGGGTGGCTTAGTCTAAGTCCGGCGGAACTGCTTATACCGACAGGAGAAGGGGCGAGGGCGTGCCTCTGGCGCCTTAAAACCAGCTGCTCCGGGTAGATGGGACTCGATAGCCTGGGAAGGCAGCCCATCTAGGGGAAGGAAAACCCTGATTTTAAACCTCCGCTGCCTTGCGGCCATACCCTTTTTTGGGGGAAGGCTTCAGGAGTCAACCTCGAGGAAAAATCCTGAGTTGGAGCCCCTAAGGCAGTTCGTTGTTGACGTCGACCTCGTTCTGTCAGCTCCTGCGACATTGCTGGAACCATGCGTATTGGCATTTGCCTCTCTATTGGATAATTTCAGCAACGTGGAGAGGGGGGACCTGCTGTATGGGTAACAGCTTCTCCATATCTACCTACCCAGGCTTTGCGCCCTGGAGAGGACACTCCAGCTTCGCCTCACAGCGTCGAAACCAACACGGGAAGCGACAGTCTACCGGTTTTAAGTCTTCTGCTCGATTGGCGAAGAGTGTGACGCCAGGGGTTGCTTCCGACGGTGGGAGAGGTCATCGCGCCCCACTGGGCAGCTACCGCTCGCCTCAAGCTGGGCAAACCCCAGCCAATAAGGTGTTGCCTCGCCACGGTCCGTTAACCTCACTGGATGCGTGGGGTTTAAGGTGAAAACCGACAAGCGGCCCGACAACTTTGCACCAAGCAATACCAAGCCAAAGAAGAAAATATCAACTGCCCTAAAGCTGGGCACATGGAACGTCAGGACACTGACACCAGGTTTCTCTGACGACCTGCAAGAAATCAATGATGCCCGAAAAACAGCTATCATCGATAGGGAGCTGAGCAAGCTGCAGATGGATATTGATGCTCTCCAAGAGACCAGGCTCCCAGGATCAGGATCTGTGAGAGAGAGGACCTTCTCTTTCTTCTGGCAAGGAAAACCTCCAGATGAGACCAGAGAACATGGTGTGGGATTTGCCGTCAGGAATGCACTGTTGGGACACATTATGCCACCGATGGGGGAAACCGAACGAATTCTGTCTCTGCAACTGTACTCCCAAACAGGACCAGTCAATGTAATTAGTGCATATGCACCAACCCTGACTTCTCCAGCAGAGGCAAAGGAAAAATTCTACGATGACCTCAACAGAGTCATAGCGAGAATTCCTGTAAAGGAGCCACTGTTCATCCTCGGCGACTTCAACGCCAGAGTGGGTGCCGAGCACAACATTTGGCCCACTTGTCTGGGTCATTTCGGCATAGGAAGGATGAATGAGAACGGGCAACGTCTGCTAGAACTCTGCTGCCTTCATGGTCTTTGTGTCACTAACACGTTCTTCGGCACAAAGCCTCAACACCGAGTATCTTGGAGACACCCCAGATCCAAGCACTGGCACCAGCTTGACCTGATTCTTACCAGGCGTGCAAGTCTACCCAGTGTCAAGATTACGCGTAGCTACCAGAGTGCTGTCTGTGACACCGACCACTCCCTGGTATGTAGCAGGGTCAAGATGCAACCAAAGAAGATTCATTACTCGAAAAAGGCGGGCAGACCTCGCATCGACACCACCAAGACCCGCAACCAGGACAAGGTGGAAGATTTTGCACACGTGCTCGAGGAAGCTCTCCCTGGCCCAGCTGGGGTCACTGCATGTAAAAGATGGGAGCACTTCAGAGACGCTGTGTTCAACGCTGCCATTTCCACCTTTGGCAAGAAGACCAGCAGGTCGGCAGACTGGTTCGAGGCTCACTCGGAAAAGATTACACCTGTAATCGAAGAGAAGAGAAACGCCTTGGCAGCCTACAAAGCCTGCCCAAGTCAGCGCAACTTACAGATCCTTCGGGCCGTTCGCTGCAAAGTGCAGCAGAGCGCCAGGCGATGTGCCAACAACTATTGGCTCCAGCTCTGCTCCCAGATACAGACTGCAGCGGATACAGGCAATGTAAGGGGAATGTATGACGGCATCAAGCAGGCCCTCGGCCCAATCCAGAGGAAGACCGTTCCTCTGAAATCTGCCACTGGCGAGGTGATTCAGGACCAGACACTGCAGCTGAAGCGCTGGGTCGAGCACTACTCTGAGCTATACGCCAGGGACAATGTGGTCACCGAAGATGCCCTGAGCGCCATTGAGTGTCTGCCTGTGTAAACCCAGCAAACAATTTTAGGTTGCCACAACATATCTGGAAAGTATTTGAAAGGATTGGAAACGTTTGTTTTATCGTATCAGATACGGATTAGTGTGTGGACTTAAATAGGTTTCCAAAACTTATAACCAAAACCTACGTATCTAACACTAATTTGAGATGTTGTGGCAACTTTACAATCCTAACATGAGTCATTCATAATCCATTCATATACCAATATGAATCTCTTATGAAAGGTTTGAGCCTATAATCTGAACCCTTTTCACATCTTTGTGTTTAAAGTTAAATTTCTTGAAATTAAATTATATTATTTTATATTATATTATTTTTATTATATTTTATTTTATATTATATTATTATTTTCAATTTAAATATTAAAACCAATTTAAGGGTAAAAAAAATCTAATAATTTATATTTCTTTTATTATTTACTAACAATTATAATTATTTACTAACGGAGAGAAGGGAGGCTGTACGGTGGACAGTGGCGGCTGTGGCGGACAGTGGCGGCGGAAGCGGATAGTGGCGGCGGGCGGACAGTGGTGTCGGGTGGACAGTGGCGGCGGTGGTTGACAGTGGCGCGGGCGGACAGTGGCGGCGGGCGGACAGTGGTGGCGGTGGCGGATAGTGGCGGCGGGCGAACAGTGGCGGCTGTGGCGGATAGTGGCGGCGGGTGGACAGTGGCGGCTGTGGCGGACAGTGGCGGCGGTGGTGGACAGTGGCGGCATGCGGACAGTGGCGGCAGGCGGACAGTGGCGGCGGTGGCGGACGGTGGTGGCGGTGGCGGACAGTGGTGGTGGTGGCGGACAGTGGTGGCGGTGGCGGACAGTGGTGGCGGTGGCGGACAGTGGCGGCGGGCGGACAGTGGCGGCTGTGGCGGACATTGGCGGCGGTGGCGGACAGTGGCGGCGGGCAGACAGTGGCGGACAGTGGCGGCGGTGGTGGACAGTGGCGGCATGCGGACAGTGGCGGCTGTGGCGGACAGTGGTGGTGGTGGTGGACAGTGGTGGCGGCGGGCTGACAGTGGTGGCGGTGGCGGACAGTGGTGGCGGCGGGCGGACAGTGGCGGCGGCGGCGGGCGGACAGTGGAGGCGGTGGCAGACAGTGGTGGCGGTGGTGGACAGTGGTGGCGGTGGCGGAGTGGTGGCGGTGGCGGACAGTGGTGGCGGTGGCGGACAGTGGCGGCGGTGGCGGACAGTGGCGGATAGTGGCGGCGGGCGGACAGTGGCGGCTGTGGCGGACAGTGGCGGTGGTGGCGGTGAGTGGCGGCGGGCAGACAGTGGCGGCTGTGGCGGACAGTGGCGGCATGCGGACAGTGGCGGCATGCGGACAGTGGCGGCGGGCGGACAGTGGCGGCGGCGGGCGGACAGTGGTGGCGGTGGCGGACAGTGGTGGCGGTGGCGGACAGTGGTGGCGGTGGTGGACAGTGGTGGCAGTGGCGGAGTGGTGGTGGTGGCGGAAAGTGGTGGCGGTGGCAGAGAGTGGTGGCGGACAGTGGTGGCGGTGGCGGACAGTGGCGGTGGTGGCGGACAGTGGCGGCGGGCGGACAGTGGCAGCTGTGGCGGACAGTGGCGGCGGTGGCGGAGAGTGGCGGCGGGCGGACAGTGGCGGCGGTGGTGGACAGTGGCGGCATGCGGACAGTGGCGGCGGGCGGACAGTGGCGGCGGCGGGCGGACAGTGGTGGCGGTGGCAGACAGTGGTGGCGGTGGCGGACAGTGGTGGCGGCGGGCGGACAGTGGCGGCGGCGGCGGGCGGACAGTGGAGGCGGTGGCAGACAGTGGTGGCGGTGGTGGACAGTGGTGGCGGTGGCGGACAGTGGTGGCGGTGGCGGACAGTGGTGGCGGTGGCGGACAGTGGCGGCGGTGGCGGACAGTGGCGGCTGTGGCGGATAGTGGCGGCGGGCGGACAGTGGCGGCTGTGGCGGACAGTGGCGGCGGTGGCGGACAGTGGCGGCGGGCGGACAGTGGCGGCTGTGGCGGACAGTTGCGGCATGCGGACAGTGGCGGCATGCGGACAGTGGCGGCGGGCGGACAGTGGCGGCGGCGGGCGGACAGTGGTGGCGATGGCGGACAGTGGTGGCGGTGGCGGACAGTAGTGGCGGTGGTGGACAGTGGTGGCGGTGGCGGAGTGGTGGCGGTGGCGGAGAGTGGTGGCGGTGGCGGAGAGTGGTGGAGGACAGTGGTGGCGGTGGCGGACAGTGGCGGTGGTGGCGGACAGTGGCGGCGGGCGGACAGTGGCAGCTGTGGCGGACAGTGGTGGCGGTGGTGGACAGTGGCGGCTGTGGCGAATAGTGGCGGCGGGCAGACAGTGGCGGCTGTGGCGGACAGTGGCGGCGGTGGCGGAGAGTGGCGGCGGGCGGACAGTGGCGGCGGTGGTGGACAGTGGCGGCATGCGGACAGTGGCGGCGGGCGGACAGTGGCGGCGGCGGGCGGACAGTGGTGGCGGTGGCAGACAGTGGTGGCGGTGGCGGACAGTGGTGGCGGCGGGCGGACAGTGACGGCGGCGGCGGGCGGACAGTGGAGGCGGTGGCAGACAGTGGTTGCGGTGGTGGACAGTGGTGGCGGTGGCGGACAGTGGTGGCTGTGGCGGACAGTGGTGGCAGTGGCGGAGTGGTGGCGGTGGCGGATAGTGGTGGCGGTGGCGGACAGTGGCGGTGGTGGCAGACAGTGGCGGCTGTGGCGGATAGTGGCGGCGGGCGGACAGTGGCGGCTGTGGCGGACAGTGGCGGCGGTGGCGGAGAGTGGCGGCGGGCGGACAGTGGCGGCTGTGGCGGACAGTGGCGGCATGCGGACAGTGGCGGCATGCGGACAGTGGCCGCGGGCGGACAGTGGCAGCGGCGGGCGGACAGTGGTGGCGGTGGCGGACAGTGGTGGCGGTGGCGGACAGTGGTGGCGGTGGTGGACAGTGGTGGCGGTGGCGGAGTGGTGGCGGTGGAGGAGAGTGGTGGCGGTGGCGGAGAGTGGTGGCGGTGGCAGACAGTGGCGGTGGTGGCAGACAGTGGTGGCGGGCGGACAGTGGCAGCTGTGGCGGACAGTGGTGGCGGTGGTGGACAGTGGCAGCTGTGGCGAATAGTGGCGGCGGGCGGACAGTGGCGGCTGTGGCGGACAGTGGGGGCGGTGGCGGACAGTGGCGGCGGGCGGACAGTGGCGGCGGACGGACAGTGGCGGCGGCGGGCGGACAGTGGTGGCGGTGGCGGACAGTGGTGGCGGTGGCGGACAGTGGTGGCGGTGGCGGACAGTGGTGGCGGTGGCGGACAGTGGCGGCGGGCGGACAGTGGCGGCGGTGGCGGACAGTGGCGGCGGTGGTGGACAGTGGCAGCGGTGGTGGACAGTGGCGGCATGCGGACAGTGGCGGCGGGCGGACAGTGGTGGCGGCGGGCGGACAGTGGTGGCGGTGGCGGACAGTGGTGGCGGTGGCGGACAGTGGTGGCGGTGGCGGACAGTGGTGGCGGTGGTGGACAGTGGTGGCGGTGGCGGACAGTGGTGGCGGTGGCGGACAGTGGCGGCGGGCGGACAGTGGCGGCTGTGGCGGACAGTGGCGGCATGCGGACAGTGGCGGCGGGCGGACAGTGATGGCGGCGGGCGGACAGTGGTGGCGGACAGTGGTGGCAGTGGCGGACAGTGGTGGCGGTGGCGGACAGTGGTGGCGGTGGCGGACAGTGGTGGCGGGCGGACAGTGGCGGCGGTGGCGGACACTGGCGGCATGCGGACAGTGGCGGCGGGCGGACAGTGGTGGCGGCGGGCGGACAGTGGTGGCGGACAGTGGTGGCGGACAGTGGTGGCGGTGGCGGACAGTGGTGGCGGTGGTGGACAGTGGTGGCGGTGGCGGACAGTGGTGGCGGTGGCGGACAGTGGTGGCGGTGGCGGACAGTGGTGGCGGGCGGACAGTGGCGGCGGTGGCGGACACTGGCGGCTGTGTCTGGCGGTGGCAGACAGTGGCGGCGGTGGCGGTGGTGGCGGGCGGTGGTGGCAGGCGGTAGTGGTGGGCGGTGGCGGGCGGTGGCGGGCGGTGGCGGGCGGCGGCGGCTGTGATGGGTGGTGCCGATCGGCGGTGGTGGGGGCTGGTGGCGGCTGGCGGTGGCGGCTTGCGGTGGCGACTGTGGCAACGGGCGGTGACGGCTGATAGTGGGCGGTGGTGGCGGCTGGTGGCAGGTGGTGGCGGTGGTGGCGGCTGGTGGTGGCGGCTGGTGGCGGGCAGTGGCAGCTGGTGGCGGTGGTGGCGGCTAGTGGTGACGGCTGGTGGCAGTGGCAGCTGATGGCCGCTGGTGGTGGCGGTGATGGCGGCTGGTGGTGGCGGGTGGCAGCTGGCGGTGGCGACTGTGGCAACGGGCTGTGGCGGCTGATGGCGGGCGGTGGTGGCGGCTGGTGGTGGTGGCAGCTGGTAGCGGGCGGTGGCGGCGGCTGGTGGTGGTGGCAGCTAGTGGCGGGCAGTGGCGGCTGGTGGCGGTGGCAGCTGATGGTGGCTGGTGGTGGCGGTGATGGCGGCTGGTGGTGGTGGTGGCGGTGATGGCGGCTGGTGGCAGGTGGTGGCGGCTTGTGGCGGCTGGTGGTGGCGGCGGTGGTGGTTGGTGGTGGGTGGTGGTGGCGGCGGTGGTGGGTGGTGGTGGCGGCTGTGGTGGGTGGTGGTGGTGGTGATGGGTGGTGGCGGCGGTGATGGGTGGTGGTGGCGGCGGCTGTGGTGGTGGCGGGTGGTGGCTGGTGGTGGTGGGTGGTGGCGGCTGGTGGTGGTGGGTGGTGGCGGGCGGCGGTGGCTGTGGTGGTGGGTGATGGTGGCGGGTGGCGGCTGGCGGTGGCGACTGTGGCACCGGGCGGTGGCGGCTGATGGCGGGCGGTGGTGGCGGCTGGTGGTGGTGGCAGCTGGTGGCGGGCGGTGGCGGCTGGTGGCGGTGGCAGCTGATGGTGGCTGGTGGTGGCGGGTGGCGGCTGGTGGTGGGTGGTGGCGGCTGGTGGTGGGTGGTGGGAGCTGGTGGCGGGTGGCGGTGGTGGGTGGCGGTTGGTGGTGGTGGCAGCTGGTGGCGGGCGGTGGCGGCTGGTGGCGGGCGGTGGTGGCGGCTGGTGGTGGTGGCAGCTGGTGGCGGGCGGTGGCGGCTGGTGGCGGTTGCAGCTGATGGTGGCTGGTGGTGGCGGGTGGCGGCTGGTGGTGGCGGTGGTGGGTGGTGGCGGCTGGTGGTGGGTGGTGGCAGCTGGGGGCGGGTGGCGGTGGTGGGTGGCGGCTGGTGGTGGTGGGTAGTGGCGGCGGGTGGCGGCTGGTGGCGGCCACCTGGGACACACCCTTCACCACTGAAGGTCTGAGCACAACTAACCATGTGTCTCTCACCACCAGCCCAGTGTTGCCATCAGCTCGCCCTCTCAAAATGTTTCCTTCAAAGATTGTATATTATCTTTGAACAACAAGTTTGATTATCAAGGAAATAATGCATATATTATTGTCACATTAATACTGTGCAATATCTTATTACATTCCTGCTAAATAATTATAATTTGAAACAGGACAAAAAATCCAACATATATATAAAAACCAACATTAGAGATCACGAGGCCTGGGCCTAGGCCTATCTGTGACCACACATCCTGCTTCCCTGGCCAGTTACCCTCTCACACCTCACACTCTTAACTCTCTCATAATCACTCTCACTCTCAATCACTCTTATGCACTATTACTCACTCTTACTCTCAATCACTCTTACGCACTATTACTCACTCTTACTCTCAGTCATCCTTACTCACTCTCATACTCACTCTTACTCTCATACTCACTCTTACTCTGTCACTCTTACTCTCATACTCACTCTTACTCTCTGTCACTCTTACTCTCTGTCACTCTTACTCTGCCACTCTTACTCTGTCAATCTTACTCTCTGTCACTCTTACTCTCTGTCACTCTTACTCTCTGTCACTCTTACTCACTCTCAATCACCCTTACCCATTCATACTCACTCTTACTCTCATACTCTTACTCTCAATCACTCTTACTCTCAATCACTCTTACTCCCAATCACTCCTACTCCCAATCACTCCTACTCTCAATCACTCTTACTCTCATTCTTACTCTTACTCACTCCTACTCTCACTCTTACTTTTACTCCCAATCACTCTTACTCTCAATCACTCTTATTCTCATTCTTACTCTTACTCTCACTCTTACTCCCAATCACTCTTACTCCCAATCACTCTTACTCTCAATCACTCTTACTCTCATTCTAACTCTTACTCACTCTTACTCTCAATCACTCATATTCTCATTCTTACTCCTACTCTCACTCTTACTCCTACTCTCACTCTTACTCCTACTCCCAATCACTCTTACTCCCAATCACTCTTACTTTCAATCACTCTTACTCTCAATCACTCTTACTCTCACTCTTACTCTCAATCACTCTTACTCTCACTAACTCTCAATCACTCTTACTCTCATACTCACTCTTACTCTCTGTCACTCTTACTCTCATACTCACTCTTACTCTCTGTCTCTCTTACTCTCTGTCACTCTTACTCTCTGTCACTCTTACTCTCTGTCACTCTTACTCTCTGCCACTCTTACTCTCTGCCACTCGTACTCTCTGTCACTCGTACTCTCTGTCACTCTTACTCTCTGTCACTCTTACTCTCTGTCACTCTTACTCTCTGTTACTCTTACTCACTCTCAGTCACCCTTACCCATTCATACTCACTCTTACTCTCATACTCTTACTCTCAATCACTCTTACTCTCAATCACTCTTACTCCCAATCACTCCTACTCCCAATCACTCCTACTCTCAATCACTCTTACTCTCATTCTTACTCTTTCTCACTCTTACTCTCACTCTTACTCTTACTCCCAATCACTCTTGCTCCCAATCACTCTTACTCTCAATCACTCTTACTCTCATTCTTACTCTTACTCTCAATCACTCATATTCTCATTCTTACTCCTACTCTCACTCTTACTCCTACTCCTAATCACTCTTACTCCCAATCACTGTTACTCCCAATCACTCTTACTCTCAATCACTCTTACTCTCAATCACTCTTACTCTCAATCACTCCTACTCTCACTAACTCTCAATCACTCTTACTCTCAATCACTCTTACTCTCACTCTAACTCTCAATCACTCTTACTCTCATACTCACCCTTACTCTCAATCACTTTTACTCTCACTCTGTCACCCTTACTCTCAATTACTCTTACTCACTCTGTCACTCTTACTCTCACTCACTCTTACTCACTCCCACTCACTCTTACTCACACTTACACACTCTCACTCACCTTCAGTCACTCTTACCCACTCTTGCTCACTCTAGTTAATAAGAACACGCCAATATAAGACAACAAAACGTTTTCAGATTCTTTCACACCACTTTCCAGGAACTTTTATAATTTATATAAATTATATTAGGGAATAATGCATAAATTATATATTTAAACATGATATTAGTGTTTAGTGGAAAGCATAAGAAGTCAAATTGTGTTAAAAAGAGCTATTTTTAGAAAATTTGGAAAACTACTTTTTTCTGATCATATTATGACTAAATGGATTTTGAACGTTTCACTGAGCCAATAAATATCATTCACAATTTATTAATGAATTTTACAAAAAAAAACACCATAAATTTTATATTTAAACATGTAAAAGCTATTTGTAATACATTAGGAACAAAATAGTTGTAGAAAAACAATTTATTATAAAACCTTTGTGTTTGGATTTTTTGATTAAAAGTTTCTCAAAGGCTCTCCTGCACCATTCTCAATGCAAATCATTCCCACACCTATGGGAAGAGATAGACGAACGTTTTCTAGATGATTTGTGTTTGCTGGGAATGGAGCTCAACAGCGAACCGACCCTGGAAGAACTCAGCGATGCCCTAGACTCCCTTGCTTCTGGTAAAGCTCCTGGCAAAGATGGCATTCCTGCTGAGACCTTGAAGTGCTGCAGAGGTGGCCTGCTCATGGAGCTGCATGAAATTTTCTGCCTCTGCTGGGAAGAAGGAGAGGTGCCACGGGACATGAGGGATGCCAACATCATCACACTGTATAAGAATAAAGGTGACAGGGGCGACTGCAACAACTACCATGGAATCTCCCTCCTCAGTATTGTCGGAAAGCTGTTTGCTCGAGTCGCATTGAAGAGGCTCCAAGTACTCGCAGAGAGAGTCTATCCAGAATCACAATGCGGATTCAGAGCTGGCAGGTCCACCATCGACATGGTCTTTTCCCTCAGACAACTGCAGGAGAAATGCAGGGAACAGAAGCAGCCACTCTTTGTAGCCTTCATAGATCTGACGAAGGCCTTCGACCTCGTCAGCAGGGATGGCCTGTTCAAGATCCTCCCCAAGATCGGATGCCCACCCAGGCTCCTCAGCATCATCAGATCTTTCCATTAGAACATGAGGGGCACCGTGGTCTTTGATGGCCTAACATCAGACGCCTTTGACATCCGAAGTGGAGTAAAGCAGGGCTGCGTGCTGGCTCCAACCCTATTCGGGATTTTCTTCGCAGTTATGCTGCGGCACGCCTTCGGATTTGTCACGGAAGGCATTTACCTCCGGACCAGGTCGGATGGAAAGCTCTTTAACCTCGCCAGGCTGAGAACCAAGACAAAGGTTCGGCTGAGGTGCCTGCGTGACTTCCTCTTTGCCGACGACGCAGCAGTCACTGCCCACTCAGCTGAAGAACTCCAACAGCTCATAACCCGCTTCAGTGAGGCCACTAAGGCTTTCGGACTCACCATCAGTCTGAAGAAAACACAAGTCATGGGACAAGGAGTGGACTCCCCACCTGACATCGGCATCTCTGATTCCAAACTGGAAGTCGTTCACGACTTCGTGTACCTGGGCTCCACAATCTCTGACTCCCTCTCTCTTGATACGGAGCTAAACAAACGCATCGGTAAGGCATCTACTACCATGTCAAAACTGACAAAGAGAGTGTGGGCCAACAATAGGCTTACTGAGTATACTAGGATTCAGGTTTACAGAGCCTGTGTCCTGAGCACTCTCCTTTATGGCAGTGAGTCTTTGACACTCTGAGCCCGTCAGGAAAGACAGCTGAATGCCTACCACATGCGCTGCCTTCGACACATCTTGGACATCACCTGGCAGGACAAGGTGACAAACAACAACGTCTTGGGGAGAGCAAGAATCACCAGCATGTACACAATGCTGAAACAGAGACGAATGCGCTGGCTTGGGCACGTTGTGCGAATGAGCGACGGCAGGATCCCCAAGGATCTCCTGTACAGAGAGCTGAGGCAGGGAAAGCGTCCAACAGGCAAGCCCCAGCTACGGTACAAAGACGTATGCAAAAGGGACCTGAAAGCCATGGACGTCGATCTTGCTATATGGCAGACACTGGCTGCAGACCGTTCAGCCTGGAGGCAGTCTGTTCAACGAGGTCTCTCCAAGTTCGAGGAGTCACTTGCCAAGGAATCGGAGGCAAAGAGACAGAGAAGGAAAGCCGGTAGCCAGGAAGACAGACCAGAATCGGACTTCGTTTGTGCTCGGTGTGGGATGGACTGCCACTCTCGGATTGGCCTCATCAGTCACACCAGACGCTGCACCAGGATTGACAACTAGGGCGCAACTCCATAGTCTCCCAAGACTGAAGGATGCCTACTATCTACTCGCTCTTCCACAGGATCAATAAAGGTTGAATGCTCGATCAGCTTCCCTTTAATTTGTGAATCTGATCGTAATTCAGAGTAACCTCCTCTGCATATAATTATTGAGGAGAACTTGTGCTGATTCTTCCTTACAAGTTTACTGCACAAGTAGGATTTTCCGCTGTTTGAATAACCAGCAATAATAACACGAGATGGTTCTCTGAAAATATCTAGATGTTCCTCATGGATTATATCATAGGAACTGTACATGATTAATGCTTCGTTAAGACTGCTAAAAACTAAGGAAATGTGATGGTATTTATACAAACATAGTCATTTACAGGTGTTTATTCACATATTTTATGTACAGCAACAACATTTTTAAAACTAATCATAGTTCTTACAGTTCACAAGCAATAATATTAAACATTCTATTTTAAAACTAAACATAGTTCTTACAGTTCACAAACAATAATATTAAACATCATATTTTAAAACTAATCATAGTTTTTACAGTTCATAAACAATAATATTAAACATTCTATTCATTTAGTATAAATAGTTCTAGTCATATGGGGCATCCATCTTAATACTACCTAACAATTTTACAACATAAAATCTAGCGAGGGTTGAATAGTTTCTGAGCTGTAGCATCGCGTTTGCTCCAGGGGCGGAATATTGGGTAGAGTCTCTGTGCTTGCTCTACTTCCTCCTCCATAAACACTTCTTCCATCTCCTCCTCTCCCACTTCTACATCCATCTCATCATCATTGTTATTGGGAATATCAGGATGACCATACGCTAGGGACTGTGTGGGGCTTAAAATGTTGCGTTTATCGTCAAATGCTGACAAACCTCTGCAGGTACTGCGACATGTACAAATCTTTCCTTGCACGTTGCGTATAGATCTCGACACAAACCTGATTGAAGTGTTTGTTTCAAGAGTGTGCTGAAACAACTCGTGTGAGAGTTTCTCTTGTAGATGGTACGGTACACCCTTACACTTACAAGTGTGCTCCCCATCATGAGTGGTGAACGAATATGTTTTAGGTCTGAGAGCAATTAACTGGTTAATAATCTTAGAGCCTATTTCAGACTTGAGCAATCCTAGTTCACCTTCTCGCGCTTTAGAGTACGATGGATGTGTGTCATTAAAATTACTAAAATCCATACAGTCGAAGAGAGGAGACTTATTCAACTCTTCAAACACATACTGACAGTCAAGTTTAATGATGAAAGAGTCTGTGTCTGTATATAACAGACTCGCTTTATCACCATACGCAGGTTTGACAACATCATACCAGAACTCATTGAGACGCCTCTTAGCAATTTGAAGTATATGATAACCCAGATACGTAGGAGTGTTGACTAGGAGAGACTTCTGCTTGATAGTACATATCACACGATCCTTACTTAACAAAAGACTCCGCTTGAAGAACGGGTTTCGAGCATGTTTCAGGAAATGTCTACGATCTGTGACCAAATAGTGTTTGTTCCCATATTTAGATACATCTGTGAGACTCTTTCCATATATAGAGTTTGATACGAGTTTGAAAGTCTTTTTTTTATCGCACATTTGGTACTGGCACGTTCACGAACGTTGGATATTCTCCAAGCCTCGCTCTAGCAGCACGTCATGCTCATTGTGTGTCAGTTTCCGTATCCCTCCACGAGGAAGCAGTTCAGTCATACACGCCCCGTAAAGACTGTTAAAATCTAAGTAAATGATGTAGCTACTATCTTCCCCTAGATCTAAGCCTGTGTGCCTGTTCTTCACATTCGTGTACTGTCTCGTTACACTGGTGAACCCACCTCGGAAATTCCGAAGAAGTAAATCATATAACAATGGGTCTGACACAACATCAAATTCAACTTTCGATTTAAGCAAGAATGCATCCCAAGCAAATGAGGGTAAAGAAATGTAGTAGGAAATGTCTAATTTGTAGAGAGCAAGCATGGTGTCTCGCCAGACTGTGAACACATCAGCTAGCAATCCTGTGTCCACTTTGAGGTAAAGGAGCAGATACTCCCCTATGTTGCGACATTTAGCCAAATAAAAAATTTCTAAGGCTTGTTTATAATCTTTTTCTGACAATTCTTCGTCTTTTAGTGTATTGTAAAACTTATCACGAGAAGGAAGGTGTGGTTCTTCTAAGACAGACATATAGGATAAATAATCATAGCAGAATGATTGTTTACCCTTGAGCAGTTTTGGGATGGCCGCTATATTTACACCTTTTAACATAGCCAAAGTGAATGTGGTATATATATATATATATATATATATATATATATATATATATATATATATATATATATATATATATATATATATATATATATATATATATACATATATGTCGTACCTAGTAGCCAGAATGCACTTCTCTGCCTACTATGCAATGCCCGATTTGCCTAATAAGCCAAGTTTTCATGAATTAATTGTTTTTCAACTACCTAACCTAACCTAACCTAACCTAACTTTTTCTGCTACCTAACCCAACCTAACCTATAAAGATAGGTTAGGTTAGGTTAGGTAGGGTTAGTTAGGTTCGGCCATATATCTACGCTAATTTTAACTCCAATAAAAAAAAATGACATCATACATAATGAAATGGGTAGCTTCATCACTTCATAAGAAAAAAATTAGAGAAATTATATTAATTCAGGAAAACTTGGCTTATTAGGCAAATCGGGCCTTGCATAGTAGGCTGAGAAGTGAGTTTTGGCTACTAGATACGACATATATATATATATATATATATATATATATATATATATATATATATATATATATATATATATATATATATATATATATATATATATATATATATGTCGTACCTAGTAGCCAGAACTCACTTTTTGGCCTACTATTCAAGGCCCGATTTGCCTAATAAGCCAAGTTTTCCTGAATTAATATATTTTTTCTAATTTTTTTCTCATGAAATGATAAAGCTACCCATTTCATTATGTATTAGGTCAATTTTTTTTTATTGTAGTTAAAATTAACGTAGATATATGACCGAACCTAACCAACCCTACCTAACCTAACCTAACCTATCTTTATAGGTTAGGTTTGGTTAGGTAGCCGAAAAAGTTAGGTTAGGTTAGGTTAGGTAGGTTAGGTAGTCGAAAAACAATTAATTCATGAAAACTTGGCTTATTAGGCAAATCGGGCCTTGCATAGTAGGCTGAGAAGTGCGTTCTGGCTACTAGGTACGACATATATATATATATATATATATATATATATATATATATATATATATATATATATATATATATATATATATATATATATATATATTAGTATATATTTTGGTAGCAGTCTTTCCTGTAGACATATATTATTATATATGACCGAAAAAGTAAGATTAATAATTCTAACACGAATTTTCTCGATCTTTCGTACGTTTCTTTTCACTGTTGGTGGTAATTCAAAAATCAATTCTCCAAAATTCATTTTTATTTCTAGTCTGACGCGACACTTGAGCACGTTTCATGAAACTTATTACATTTTCAAAGACTTTAGCATACACATACACAACTGAATAGAACTTACACATCTTCGAATTGTTTATATCTACATTTGAGTGAGGTGGTATTAATAGGGTATTAAATTCCTAAACACGAGACAGAACACGAAACAATGGGTTTTGAATGGAAGTGATTTGTAGAAAGCCTATTGGTCCATATTTCTTGATGCTTCTATATTGGAGTGGAGTCTTGAGGTGGGTAGAATATAGTTGTGCATTAATTGGCTGTTGATTGCTGGTGTTGACTTCTTGATGTGTAGAGCCTCGCTGACGTCAAGCCGCCTGCTATCGCTGTATCTATCGATGATTTCTGTGTTGTTTACTAGGATTTCTCTGGCGATGGTTTGGTTTTGGGAAGAGATTATATGTTCCTTATTGGAGCCCTGTTGCTTATGCATCGTTAAACGCCTAGAAAGAGATGTTGTTGTCTTGCCTATATACTGGGTTTTTTGGAGCTTACAGTCCCCAAGAGGGCATTTGAAGGCATAGACGACGTTGGTCTCTTTTAAAGCGTTCTGCTTTGTTTCTGGAGAGTTTCTCATGAGTAGGCTGGCCGTTTATCTGGTTTTATAGTAAATCGTCAGTTGTATCCTCTGATTTTTGTCTGTAGGGATAACGTTTCTATTAACAATATCTTTCAGGACCCTTTCCTCCGTTTTATGAGCTGTGGAAAAGAAGTTCCTGTAAAATAGTCTAATAGGGGGTATAGGTGTTGTGTTAGTTGTCTCTTCAGAGGTTGCATGGCGTTTCATTTTCCTTCTTATGATGTCTTAGGCAAATCGGGCCTTGCATAGTAGGACGAGAAGTGCGTTCTGGCTACTATGAGCTCCAAATACTGCATTTGACTCCGTGAGGAGGAAAATTTATGAACTGTACTTTGTTGTTTGTTCTAGTTTTCAGTCCTTGTATGTTGGCAAAGATGAATGAGGTTACTCTATTAGTGATAGTTTGAATGGGAGACTTTTTCGGCAAGCGCATTATTCGTGGATATAATGAGTTTGTTCTGACCAGTACTGATTGTTGTAGGGCAGTTGTCTGTCGTAGTTGTAGTTCCCTTTCGGTGGGTAATTGTATCTGTAATTCTGGAATGCAAGTGGATCTGGCATCCAGTTCCATACACTCTCCATGCTGCTCCTTTTGAATTCTCTGCCGGTCTGGTATAAAAAATTTATAGAGTTTCCTCCAAATTCATTATCCTGCTTGCCACTCTTTATGTAGCATTCCGTGCCTTTCACGTGAAATTGTGGGCAGCTGAGGTCATAGCATTTTCTGTCCTCCAGTGAGGTTTGGCACATGTCAGGATGGGAAAACCTACATATTGATCCAAATCAACACTCACCTTTCCTAAGCATATTTAAACATTTTTTGGGATGTTGGTAACTGCATTCTAATCCTTTCTTATTACCAGCATATCTATGTCTGTGTTACGGCCCTCTTGGGTCGCAAATGGGTTCTTTCTCTGATGTTGTTAGAGGTAGGGTATCCGGCCCCAAGTTAGTAGTGGCTTACAAGGGGTGTGTTCCGTAACACAAGTAAATTAAAGGGGAAGGGATACGATTACACCAAATTAAATATATAATTATCACCATCACCATAAATAAATATATAAATTATCATACGGGGGGAGGGTATAAACACTATATTATACAATATGGTCTTCCTCTGAAGACACAGGATGCTCTGCTTAACGGTGCTCAACACGAGTAGTCCCGGTTCTCTTCTTGTGGCCTCTCGACGAATCCTTAGATTCTCCTAGCGAGTCTACCCCAGCCACAGGCCAGCCAAATCACAATCTCACTGGGTGCACCGTCGTGGAGGCCGTCAACCACAAATCCAGCCTGTAGCTGGCAGGTTCCAATCAGCAACGCTGCGTAGGCCACTCCACGACCGATACTAGGGTTGCGAGCCCTAGGCAGGAGCCTCGTGTGATTCCGCTGATCACTCTCCTCACCACAACACCCCAGTGGCTAGTCTTCTCCACCAGTCAGCCCCGGGTACGACAGTTCTTGGTTCTGCCACCTCACAGGCAGGCTAACACAACAGTGTTCATCTGGGGGGGGTGACTCACAGCTTCAGCAGCAAATGCGTGGAGGTTCTACGGCTGCCTTGGGTAGACTGATCCAACTTCCATTACAGCAGTCCCAGGTCGACTCTGTAATCAGACACGTCATAAGTACTAGTTACACTCTAGGGCACCTCACTTACAGGCTTAGACACAAACGCCCACCTATCCACTCCATAGATGGCGTTGCTGTCTAAGCGCCACCTCACCAGAGGTCAGCAGCGGCTACGTCACGAGCTGATTAGGACGGGAAACTAGCCTTTGTGGCTGGTATATCTCGTCCTCACTAGATGGCGTTGTCCATTTGCAGGGGGTTTCAGGAGCTGACCCACAGATGGTGTGGTCGTCACTGCTCCGTGCTCGGACGCTGGGCTCTGGTCCGTAACAGTCTGCATATGCCCTTTGCATAAAATTTGCATAAGTCTGTCCTTCTGCTCTGAATTGCTCTATCGGGAACCGTCGTAGTGTCTGTACCTATCGAGCTGTCAGTGCTGTCTGGCACACTTTCTAGTTTACTGTCATCTAAATCCTGGCCTACTGAGTCAGAGTTCACAACTTCCTGAGTTTCAGCCTCAGTTTCATCCCTGACTATAGCCTCCGCCCCTTGTATATTAGAATTGTTGTTCCTTTCCCACTCCTTCTGGATGGCTGGTAGGCTTCCAATGAATGATGTTTTCCGATCATGCGTCATGTTATCTAGAAGGTTTTTTAGAATATTCCAAACTGGCAGGTCATTTTTACACACCCAGAGCAAGTGACCAGCTCTCAGTGCCGTAGTGTTACTCACTCCTGTACAAACCGAATGGAATCTAGTCTTACAGATATAACATTCAATTCCCGTTATCTTCGTCTTTAAGGAGTTGTTACAGTGGCCACAAATTGAAGGTAAGAATGGAAATAATTGCAGACGGCCTATTGGCCCATATTTCTTGATGTTTCTCTATTGGAGCGGAGTCTTGAAGTGGGTAGAATATAGTTGTGCATAAATTGGCTGTTGATTGCTGGTGTTGACTTCTTGATGTGTAGTGCCTCGCAGATGTCAAGCCGCCTGCTATCGCTGTATCTATCGATGATTTCTGTGTTGTTTGCTAAGATTTCTCTGGTGATGGTTTGGTTGTGGGAAGAGATTATATGTTCCTTAATGGAGCCTTGTTCTTATGCATCGTTAATCGCCTGAGAAAGAGATGTTGTTGTCTTGCCTATATACTGTGTTTTTTGAGGCTTACAGTCCCCATGAAGGCATTTGAAGGTATAGACGACGTTGGTCTCTTCTAAAGCGTTCTGCTTTGTGTCTGGAGAGTTTCTCATGAGTAGGCTGGCCGTTTTTTTGGTTTTATAGTAAATCGTCAGTTGTATCTTCTAATTTTTGTCTGTAGGGATAAGTCTCCATACTCGCATCGAGCAACACCTCGACATCCTCACAGACCGACATCACCTCAGCACTGAAACAAGGATAATCAAGAAACTAACAACGTTATATGGAGGACCTATGGCAATTCCACGACCAAAAGACGACTTCCTGAACCTTGCAGGAATCAACCTCACTGAGGACCAAGTCACTCTCCTAAATCTGGGTATAAACTGTCACGTTGTGTCTTGACCGAGTGAGATGGCCCGGAAAGTGGAGTTGGAAATTCTGTTGGACGACATCTTCGACCTCGAGACACAAAAAAAGGTCACCACCAAAGACAACTTACAAGCAGAACTTTTTGCGGAAGGAGGAAAGAATCGATGCAACTACAGAAGCACCATACTGTCCCCTGAGCTCAAAGCGGCAGCTAAGAGCCTTCGTGAGAACAAGGAAATAGTTGTCAGGAGAGGTTACAAGTCGCCAATATACGTAATTCTTAAAAAAGACGAATATCTGGCGAAAATGAACCTCATACTCTCTGACCAAACTAAATTCCAAAGGGTAACGAAGAACACTACAGCCGAATTAAAAGCAAAGGTCAACAAATTGATCGAAACTGTGAACGCCAAGAAATCCGGACTCCACCTGCCAAAGATTATTGGGGAATATAAACCTGGATACGCGTATGGAAATGTCAAGACACATAAGCTTGGAAACCCACTTCGGCCAATCATCAGCCAGATACCCACACCCACGTACAGACTGGCGAAACGACTCAACGGCTTGCTGACTCCTTATGTCCCTTGCGCCTTCAGCCTGAAGTCTCCAAAGGAATTTGTTGACTTACTGCGGGGAACACGGGCCACAGGGATAAGAGCCTTGTTAGACGTAGAATCACTGTTTACCAAGGTATTACAACTGTAATACGTTGGAATGTAATACATTCAGAATGTAATACATTCTAACGTATTGGAATGTATTATAACTCTGTTAGCCCACTTGAAAGACAGACCAGGAATGCTGATATTCCTGGACATCGAAAAAGCCTTTGAACTGACTAGCGCCCCAGCTATTCTCTGCTGCCTCATTGACAAAGAGGTCAGAGGCAACCTGCTCTCCTGGACCAAAAACTGTCTCATGAACAGAGAAGCAAGAGTAAAACTTCATGGCACAGTCTCTGAGTACAAAAGACATGAAAATGGTACACCGCAAGGAGGTATTCTCAGCCCTCTTCTCTTCAACTGTTTAATGGAAAGAATAATGAGGTTGAAACTTCCACATCACTGCAGGCTGCTAAACTACGTGGACGACTTTGTCATCATCATAAAAGGAAGGGATGCGGCGCACCTTGCACCCAAATGCTTAGACTGCATCAGTAAAGAGGCAAAACAGATTGGGATCAAAGTCAAAGACCATGCCCATAAAAATAGCGAAGCCCAACATCCAACTCACAGTACAGGGTCAACCAATTGAATGGGTGGACACCTATCAGTATCTAGGAATCATCCTGGACACACACATGAATTTTAATGCTGAGGTCACTTACTTGAGACAGCGAACTGCGGCCCGGATGGCAATCCTCAGGTCGCTAACCTCCCTTTCTGGAGGAGCCAATCTGCAATCTACGCGTATGGAAATGTCAAGACACATAAGCCTGGAAACCCACTTCAGCCAATCATCAGCCAGATACCCACACCCACGTACAGACTGGCGAAACGACTCAACGGCTTGCTGACTCCATATGTCCCTTGTGCCTTCAGCCTGAAGTCTCCAAAGGAATTTGTTGACTTACTGTGGGGAATACGGGCTATAGGGATAAGAGCCTCGTTGGACGTAGAATAACTGTTTACCAACGTACCTGTGGATGAAACAATCGGGATGATAGCGGACAGAGTGTATCGTGATCCGGCCTGTACTTCTCTTGACATACCACAAAACATTCTAAGGAAACTACTCCAAGCTTGTACTAAAGAGGCACCCTTCTTGAGCCCGGATGGGCACATGTATAAGCAAGTAGATGGGGTCGCCATGGGTTCTCCCCTAGGTGTCCTGTTTGCAAACTTCTACATGGGTACCATCGAGCAAAAAGTCTTAGTCGACATGAACTTGAAACCGGCCATATACTGCAGGTATGTTGACGACATTTTTACACGGGTACCTGATGTCAGACATCTGCTGGAGCTGAAGGAGGCATTTGAGCAGAATTCTGTGTTACGTTTCACTTACGAGACGGAGAAGGACGGGGAGCTGCACTTTCTAGATGTAACAGTCATGGAAAGGAGCGGAGGTTTCCACACTGCAGTCTACACTAAGAAAACAAACATAGGAATGTGCCTAAATGCCAACAGTGACTGCCCAGACAGGTACACGAGGAGTGTTGTTAACGCTTATGTCGACCGTGCTCTCAGCCACAGCTCAGGATGGAAGCAAGTCGACGAAGAACTCTGTAGGGTAAGGCAGGTCCTAGTCAACAACGGCTTCTCCAATGGTTTCGTTGAAGACATCATAAGAAGGAAAGTGAAACGCCATGCAACCTCTGAAGAGACAACTAATTCAACACCTATACCCCCTATTAGACTATTTTACAGGAACTTCTTTTCCACAGCTCATAAAACGGAGGAAAGGGTCCTGAAAGATATTGTTAATAGAAACGTTATTCCTACAGACAAAAATCAGAATATACAACTGACGATTTACAATAAAACCCAAAAAAGGGCCAGCGTACTCATGAGAAACTCTCCAGACACAAAGCAGAACACTTTAAAAGAGACCAACGTCGTCTATGCCTTCAAATGCCCTCTTGGGGACTAAAAGCCTCAAGAAACTCAGTATACAGGCAAGACAACAACATCTTTTTCCAGGCGATTAACGATGCATAAGCAACAGGGCTCCATTAAGGAACATATTATCTCTTCCCACAACCAAACCATCACCAGAGAAATCTTAGTAAACAACACAGAAATCATCGATAGATACAGCGATAGCAGGCGGCTTGACATCTGCGAGGCACTACACATCAAGAAGTCAACACCAGCAATCAACAGCCAATTAATGCACAACTATATTCTACCCACTTCAAGACTCCGCTTCAATATAGAAACATCAAGAAATATGGGTCAATAGGCTGTCTGCAATTACTTCCATTCTTACCTTCAATACCCATTGTTTCGTGTTCTATCCTGTGTTGAAAGTTTTGTTCACTTCATCCAAAACTGTTGTAACATATCACCTCACCCAAAATGCGGGTATAAAATGAAAAATGAAAGCTGTTTAAATCATAGCATAAGTAATAACTCTGCTTAGTGTTTGCAGGTAATAGTTGTGTGTGTGTAAACTAAAAGTCTTTGAAAATGTAATAAGTTATTACGAAATGCGTTCAAGTCAGACTAGAAATAAAAATGAGTTTTGGAAAATTGATTTTTCAATTACCATCAACAGTGAAAAGAAACATAGGAAAGATCGAGAAAATTCGTGTTAGAATTAGTAATCTTACTTTTTCGGTCATATTTAATATATATATATATATATATATATATATATATATATATATATATATATATATATATATATATATATATATATATATATATATATATATTAATATATATATATATATATATATATATATATATATATATATATATATATATATATATATTAATATATATATATATATATATATATATATATATATATATATTAATATATATATATATATATATATATATATATATATATATATATATATATATATATATATATATATATATTTATATATATATATAACTTTTTAGACACTCAACCCACCAGGGGACTCGAACACTGGCCAACAAGGTGGCAGTTGCATGCTGTATCCACTACACCATACTTCAAAGCCATTAAGAGAGGTAGGAATTCTGGGGTATTTAACCAACCAGAACTCCAATCCTCTCCCAGGCAATGAGATAGTGTGCGACCTCTAATGCTCTTTCATTGGTTCCTGTTATATGGGAAAACTCAGTGCCAAATGCTTAATGCACAGACTACCCTATTCCAGTAGCTGAAGTTTATAACTTTTTAGACACTCAACCCACCAGGGGACTCGAACACTGGCCAACAAGGTGGCAGTTGCATGCTGTATCAACTACACCATACTTCAAAGCCATTAAGAGAGGTAGGAATTCTGGGGTATTTAACCAACCAGAACTCCAATCCTCTCCCAGGCAATGAGATAGTGTGGGACCTCTAATGCTCTTTCATCGGTACCTGTTATATGGGAAAACTCAGTGCCAAATGCTTAATGCACAGACTACCCTATTCCAGTAGCTGAAGTTTATAACTTTTTAGACACTCAACCCACCAGGGGACTCGAACACTGGCTAACAAGGTGGCAGTTGCATGCTGTATCCACTACACCATACTTCAAAGCCATTAAGAGCGGTAGGAATTCTGGGGTATTTAACCAACCAGAACTCCAATCCTCTCCCAGGCAATGAGACAGTGTGGGACCTCAAATGCTCTTTCATCGGTTCCTGATAGTTCATATATATATGTATATATATATATATATATATATGTCGTACCTACTAGCCAGAATGCACTTCTCGGCCTACTATGCAAGGCCCGATTTGCCTAATAAGCCAGGTTTTGCTAAATTAATATATTTTCTCTAATTTTTTTCTTATGAAATGATAAAGCTACCCATTTCATTCTGTATGAGGTCATTTTTTTTTTATTGGAGTTAAAATTAACGTAGATATATGACCGAACCTAACCAACCCTACCTAACCTAACCTAACCTATCTTTATAGGTTAGGTTAGGTTAGGTAGCCGAAAATGTTAGGTTAGGTTAGGTTAGGTAGGTTAGGTAGTCGAAAAACAATTAATTCATGAAAACTTGGCTTATTAGGCAAATCGGGCCTTGAATAGTAGGCTGAGAAGTGCGTTCTGGCTACTAAGTACGACATATATATATATATATATATATATATATATATATATATATATATATATATATATATATATATATATATATATATATATATATATATATATATATATATATATATATGTCGTACCTAGTAGCCAGAACGCACTTCTCAGCCTACTATGCAAGGCCCGATTTGCCAAATAAGCCAAGTTTTCCTGAATTAATATATTTTCTCTAATTTTTTTCTTATGAAATGATAAAGCTACCTATTTCATTATGAATGAGGTCAATTTGTTTTTTTGGCTTTAAAATTAACATAGATATATGACCGAACCTAACCAACCCTACCTAACCTAACCTAACCTATCTTTATAGGTTAGGTTAGGTTAGGTAGCAGAAAAAGTTAGGTTAGGTTAGGTTAGGTAGTCGAAAAACAATTGTTTCATGAAAACTTGGCTTATTAGACAAATCGGGCCATGCATAGTAGGCTGAGAAGTGCGTTCTGGCTACTAGGTACGACATATATATATATATATATATATATATATATATATATATATATATATATATATATATATATATATATATATATATGCGAACAAGCCTGAATGGTCCCCAGGACTATATGCGAATGAAAACTCACACCCCAGAAGTGACTCGAACCCATACTCCCAGAAGCAACGCAACTGGTAACTACAGGGCGCCTTAATCCGCTTGACCATCACGGCCGTCAAAAGGAAGTGATAGCCGAGGCTATTTGAGCCACTTCCCCGACGGCAACTCGGATGGTAATCTTGGGCATAGCATTTCACCAAATCACCTCATTCTTTGGGGCACACGTGAGGAACACAAATGCGAACAAGCCTGAATGGTCCCCAGGACTATATGCGAATGAAAACTCACACCCCAGAAGTGACTCGAACCCATACTCCCAGAAGCAACGCAACTGGTAACTACAGGGCGCCTTAATCCGCTTGACCATCACGGCCGTCAAAAGGAAGTGATAGCCGAGGCTATTTGAGCCACTTCCCCGACGGCAACTCGGATGGTAATCTTGGGCATAGCATTTCACCAAATCACCTCATTCTTTGGGGCACACGTGAGGAACACAAATGCGAACAAGCCTGAATGGTCCCCAGGACTATATGCGAATGAAAACTCACACCCCAGAAGTGACTCGAACCCATACTCCCAGAAGCAACGCAACTGGTAACTACAGGGCGCCTTAATCCGCTTGACCATCACGGCCGTCAAAAGGAAGTGATAGCCGAGGCTATTTGAGCCACTTCCCCGACGGCAACTCGGATGGTAATCTTGGGCATAGCATTTCACCAAATCACCTCATTCATTGGGGCACACGTGAGGAACACAAATGCGAACAAGCCTGAATGGTCCCCAGGACTATATGCGAATGAAAACTCACACCCCAGAAGTGACTCGAACCCATACTCCCAGAAGCAACGCAACTGGTAACTACAGGGCGCCTTAATCCGCTTGACCATCACGGCCGTCAAAAGGAAGTGATAGCCGAGGCTATTTGAGCCACTTCCCCGACGGCAACTCGGATGGTAATCTTGGTCATAGCATTTCACCAAATCACCTCATTCTTTGGGGCACACGTGAGGAACACAAATGCGAACAAGCCTGAATGGTCCCCAGGACTATATGCGAATGAAAACTCACACCCCAGAAGTGACTCGAACCCATACTCCCAGAAGCAACGCAACTGGTAACTACAGGGCGCCTTAATCCGCTTGACCATCACGGCCGTCAAAAGGAAGTGATAGCCGAGGCTATTTGAGCCACTTTATTTGAGCGGATTAAGGCGCCCTGTAGTTACCAGTTGCGTTGCTTCTGGGAGTATGGGTTCGAGTCACTTCTGGGGTGTGAGTTTTCATTCGCATATAGTCCTGGGGACCATTCAGGCTTGTTCGCATTTGTGTTCCTCACGTGTGCCCCAAAGAATGAGGTGATTTGGTGAAATGCTATGCCCAAGATTACCATCCGAGTTGCCGTCGGGGAAGTGGCTCAAATAGCCTCGGCTATCACTTCCATTTGACGGCCGTGATGGTCAAGCGGATTAAGGCGCCCTGTAGTTACCAGTTGCGTTGCTTCTGGGAGTATGGGTTCGAGTCACTTCTGGGGTGTGAGTTTTCATTCGCATATAGTCCTGGGGACCATTCAGGCTTGTTCGCATTTGTGTTTCTCACGTGTGCCCCAAAGAATGAGGTGATTTGGTGAAATGCTATGCCCAAGATTACCATCCGAGTTGCCGTCGGGGAAGTGGCTCAAATAGCCTCGGCTATCACTTTCTTTTGACGGCCGTGATGGTCAAGCGGATTAAGGCGCCCTGTAGTTACCAGTTGCGTTGCTTCTGGGAGTATGGGTTCGAGTCACTTCTGGGGTGTGAGTTTTCATTCGCATATAGTCCTGGGGACCATTCAGGCTTGTTCGCATTTGTGTTCCTCACGTGTGCCCCAAAGAATGAGGTGATTTGGTGAAATGCTATGCCCAAGATTACCATCCGAGTTGCCGTCGGGGAAGTGGCTCAAATAGCCTCGGCTATCACTTCCTTTTGACGGCCGTGATGGTCAAGCGGATTAAGGCGCCCTGTAGTTACCAGTTGCGTTGCTTCTGGGAGTATGGGTTCGAGTCACTTCTGGGGTGTGAGTTTTCATTCGCATATAGTCCTGGGGACCATTCAGGCTTGTTCGCATTTGTGTTCCTCACGTGTGCCCCAAAGAATGAGGTGATTTGGTGAAATGCTATGCCCAAGATTACCATCCGAGTTGCCGTCGGGGAAGTGGCTCAAATAGCCTCGGCTATCACTTCCTTTTGACGGCCGTGATGGTCAAGCGGATTAAGGCGCCCTGTAGTTACCAGTTGCGTTGCTTCTGGGAGTATGGGTTCGAGTCACTTCTGGGGTGTGAGTTTTCATTCGCATATAGTCCTGGGGACCATTCAGGCTTGTTCGCATTTGTGTTCCTCACGTGTGCCCCAAAGAATGAGGTGATTTGGTGAAATGCTATACCCAAGATTACCATCCGAGTTGCCGTCGGGGAAGTGGCTCAAATAGCCTCGGCTATCACTTCCTTTTGACGGCCGTGATGGTCAAGCGGATTAAGGCGCCCTGTAGTTACTAGTTGTGTTGCTTCTGGGAGTATGGGTTCGAGTCACTTCTGGGGTGTGAGTTTTCATTTTCATATATATATATATATATATATATATATATATATATATATATATATATATATATAAATATATATATATATGAATAAAAACTCACACCCCAGAAGTGACTCGAACCCATACTCCCAGAAGCAACGCAACTGGTAACTACAGGGCGCCTTAATCCGCTTGACCATCACGGCCGTCAAAAGGAAGTGATAGCCGAGGCTATTTGAGCCACTTCCCCGACGGCAACTCGGATGGTAATCTTGGGTATAGCATTTCACCAAATCACCTCATTCTTTGGGGCACACGTGAGGAACACAAATGCGAACAAGCCTGAATGGTCCCCAGGACTATATGCGAATGAAAACTCACACCCCAGAAGTGACTCGAACCCATACTCCCAGAAGCAACGCAACTGGTAACTACAGGGCGCCTTAATCCGCTTGACCATCACGGCCGTCAAAAGGAAGTGATTGCCGAGGCTATTTGAGCCACTTCCCCGACGGCAACTCGGATGGTAATCTTGGGCATAGCATTTCACCAAATCACCTCATTCTTTGGGGCACACGTGAGGAACACAAATGCGAACAAGCCTGAATGGTCCCCAGGACTATATGCGAATGAAAACTCACACCCCAGAAGTGACTCGAACCCATACTCCCAGAAGCAACGCAACTGGTAACTACAGGGCGCCTTAATCCGCTTGACCATCACGGCCGTCAAAAGGAAGTGATAGCCGAGGCTATTTGAGCCACTTCCCCGACGGCAACTCGGATGGTAATCTTGGGCATAGCATTTCACCAAATCACCTCATTCTTTGGGGCACACATGAGGAACACAAATGCGAACAAGCCTGAATGGTCCCCAGGACTATATGCGAATGAAAACTCACACCCCAGAAGTGACTCGAACCCATACTCCCAGAAGCAACGCAACTGGTAACTACAGGGCGCCTTAATCCGCTTGACCATCACGGCCGTCAAAAGGAAGTGATAGCCGAGGCTATTTGAGCCACTTCCCCGACGGCAACTCGGATGATAATCTTGGGCATAGCATTTCACCAAATCACCTCATTCTTTGGGGCACACGTGAGGAACACAAATGCGAACAAGCCTGAATGGTCCCCAGGACTATATGCGAATGAAAACTCACACCCCAGAAGTGACTCGAACCCATACTCCCAGAAGCAACGCAACTGGTAACTACAGGGCGCCTTAATCCGCTTGACCATCACGGCCGTCAAAAGGAAGTGATAGCCGAGGCTATTTGAGCCACTTCCCCGACGGCAACTCGGATGGTAATCTTGGGCATAGCATTTCACCAAATCACCTCATTCTTTGGGGCACACGTGAGGAACACAAATGCGAACAAGCCTGAATGGTCCCCAGGACTATATGCGAATGAAAACTCACACCCCAGAAGTGACTCGAACCCATACTCCCAGAAGCAACGCAACTGGTAACTACAGGGCGCCTTAATCCGCTTGACCATCACGGCCGTCAAAAGGAAGTGATAGCCGAGGCTATTTGAGCCACTTCCCCGACGGCAACTCGGATGGTAATCTTGGGCATAGCATTTCACCAAATCACCTCATTCTTTGGGGCACACGTGAGGAACACAAATGCGAACAAGCCTGAATGGTCCCCAGGACTATATGCGAATGAAAACTCACACCCCAGAAGTGACTCGAACCCATACTCCCAGAAGCAACGCAACTGGTAACTACAGGGCGCCTTAATCCGCTTGACCATCACGGCCGTCAAAAGGAAGTGATAGCCGAGGCTATTTGAGCCACTTCCCCGACGGCAACTCGGATGGTAATCTTGGGCATAGCATTTCACCAAATCACCTCATTCTTTGGGGCACACGTGAGGAACACAAATGCGAACAAGCCTGAATGGTCCCCAGGACTATATGCGAATGAAAACGTGTGCCCCAAAGAATGAGGTGATTTGGTGAAATGCTATGCCCAAGATTACCATCCGAGTTGCCGTCGGGGAAGTGGCTCAAATAGCCTCGGCTATCACTTCCTTTTGACGGCCGTGATGGTCAAGCGGATTAAGGCGCCCTGTAGTTACCAGTTGCATTGCTTCTGGGAGTATGGGTTCGAGTCACTTCTGGGGTGTGAGTTTTCATTCGCATATAGTCCTGGGGACCATTCAGGCTTGTTCGCATTTGTGTTCCTCACGTGTGCCCCAAAGAATGAGGTGATTTGGTGAAATGCTATGCCCAAGATTACCATCCGAGTTGCCGTCGGGGAAGTGGCTCAAATAGCCTCGGCTATCACTTCCTTTTGACGGCCGTGATGGTCAAGCGGATTAAGGCGCCCTGTAGTTACCAGTTGCGTTGCTTCTGGGAGTATGGGTTCGAGTCACTTCTGGGGTGTGAGTTTTCATTCGCATATAGTCCTGGGGACCATTCAGGCTTGTTCGCATTTGTGTTCCTCACGTGTGCCCCAAAGAATGAGGTGATTTGGTGAAATGCTATGCCCAAGATTACCATCCGAGTTGTCGTCGGGGAAGTGGCTCAAATAGCCTCGGCTATCACTTCCTTTTGACGGCCGTGATGGTCAAGCGGATTAAGGCGCCCTGTAGTTACCAGTTGCGTTGCTTCTGGGAGTATGGGTTCGAGTCACTTCTGGGGTGTGAGTTTTCATTCGCATATAGTCCTGGGGACCATTCAGGCTTGTTCGCATTTGTGTTCCTCACGTGTGCCCCAATGAATGAGGTGATTTGGTGAAATGCTATGCCCAAGATTACCATCCGAGTTGCCGTCGGGGAAGTGGCTCAAATAGCCTCGGCTATCACTTCCTTTTGACGGCCGTGATGGTCAAGCGGATTAAGGCGCCCTGTAGTTACCAGTTGCGTTGCTTCTGGGAGTATGGGTTCGAGTCACTTCTGGGGTGTGAGTTTTCATTCGCATATAGTCCTGGGGACCATTCAGGCTTGTTCGCATTTGTGTTCCTCACGTGTGCCCCAAAGAATGAGGTGATTTGGTGAAATGCTATGCCCAAGATTACCATCCGAGTTGCCGTCGGGGAAGTGGCTCAAATAGCCTCGGCTATCACTTCCTTTTGACGGCCGTGATGGTCAAGCGGATTAAGGCGCCCTGTAGTTACCAGTTGCGTTGCTTCTGGGAGTATGGGTTCGAGTCACTTCTGGGGTGTGAGTTTTCATTCGCATATAGTCCTGGGGACCATTCAGGCTTGTTCGCATATATATATATATATATATATATATATATATATATATATATATATATATATATATATATATATATATATATATATATATATATGTCGTACCTAGTAGCCAGAACGCACTTCTCAGCTTACTATGCAAGGCCTGATTTGCTTAATAAGCCAAGTTTTCATGAATTAATGTTTTTTCGACTACCTAACCTAACCTAACCTAACTTTTCGGCTACCTAACCTATAAAGATAGGTTAGGTAGGGTTGGTTAGGTTCGGTCATATATCTATGTTAATTTTAACTCCAATAAAAAAAAATTGACCTCATACATAATGAAATTGGTAGCTTTATCATTTCATAAGAAAAAAATAGAGAAAATATATTAATTCAGGAAAACTTGGCTTATTAGGCAAATCGGGCCTTGCATAGTAGGCTGAGAAGTGCGTTCTGGCTACTAGGTACGACATATATATATATATATATATATATATATATATATATATATATATATATATATATATATATATATATATATATATATATATATATATATATATATATATATATATATATATATATATATATATATATATATATATATATATATATATATATATATATATATATATATATATATATATATATATATATATATATATATATATATATATATATATATATATATATATATATATATATATATATATATATATATATATATATATATATATATATATATATATATATATATATATATATATATATATATATATATATATATATATATATATATATATATATATATATATATATATATATATATATATATATATATATATATATATATATATTGGTGTATACTGGCAGCAGGTTTTCTTTCAAACATGTTTCATTGAATATGACCGCATATTCTGTATTTATTATTTTCTGGTTTAGGGCTTCTATCCCTCTAACTATTTTCTTAGCATCAGGGCTTAATTGGAATAGGAGTTCTCCAAAACTCATTTTCGTACTTTTAAGGTGAAGAAAAGAAGTGATTTACTATAGAGTGTATTACACTTATTTGTATAATTTGCACGACGTTTCGAACCTCCATGGTTCATTCTCAAGTGAACAATCTTACAATACTAGTTGATTTTATACCCGCATTAGGTCAGGTGATAATACAATGAAGGTGAAAAACATGGGGGGATACATAAGGGATAAACATAGGGGCTGCAGAAGGCTTATTGGCCCATACGAGGCATCTCCTATCTAAACACAAAGATTAATCCAGTGTAATTGGCCTGTTATGTTGGACATTGTCTTCTGTGTTGGCATCGATATGTTCTTGTCTTGTCCTTACTCTCATGGTGGGTAGAGTAAATAGTTCCGTGATTTGGGTGTTCATGGTAGGTCGCTCTATTCTTATGTGAATTGCCTCAAGAATTTGTAATCTTCTTGAATCTTGGGTTTTGTCTATTATGCAAGTATTCTTGTTCAACATTTCTCTTGTTAGAGTAATGTCATGGGCTTGTCTCATGTGATTCCTAGGGGCACCAGATTGAAGATGGCATGTCAAACGCCTCGTCAGCTTGGTCGACGTCATACCTATGTACTTACATTGAAGGTTACATCCTTCGTGGGGGCAAGTGTACATGTATACAACGCTTGACTGCTGTAGAGGGTTCTCCGTCGGCTTCGGGCTGTTTTTGATAAGGAGTTCGGAAGTCTTCTTGGTTTTGTAGAATATTATCAGGTTTATGTTTTGGTTAGGAGTAGTGCTTTTTACTCCTTTACGGATTATTTCTTTCATTATTCTTTCCTCTTTTATATGTTCACTGTGCATGGTTGATTTGTAATATAATTTTATTGGGGGTGTTGTGGTTTCTGTTCTAGGTTCTGAATTATACCAACGGTCCAAGTGTCTTCTTATAGCAGCGTTTATTTCCGCGTTGCTATATCCGTTGTTCACCAATACCTGAGTTACTCTTTCAAACTCTCTACTCACGTTGCTCCATTCAGAGCAGTGGGTAAGCGCTCGACGAATATAAGCATTGAGAACACTGGCTTTGTATCTTTGGGGGCACTCACTTCTACCGTTCAGGCATAATCCTATGTTGGTGGGCTTGGTATATACGTTGGTGCTTAAAGAGGTTCCTGTTTTTGTTATTAGTACATCCAAGAATGGCAGACTGTTATTTTCACTATTTTCATGTGTAAATCGGAGTACTGACTCTCTCTAGGTGTCTTTTTAGGTCAATTAGTTCATCTGAGTCTTTTACTATTACGAATATGTCATCTACATAACGGCAGTATACAGTTGGTTTTTGTCTGCTACTGAAGACCCTATCTTCGATGGTTCCCATATAAAAATTAGCAAATAAAACTCCTAAGGGGGAGCCCATTGCTACTCCGTCTATCTGTAAATACATGTCTCCTTGTGGACTGATGAAAGGGGCTTCCTTTGTGCATGCTTCGAGAAGACTTTTCAAGTGTGGCTCAGGTATGTCTAATTTGGGGGTGCTCTCGTCTCTGTATACTCTGTCCAGTATCATTCCTATGGTTGTGTCGACTGGGACGTTGGTAAAAAGGGATTCAACGTCCAGGGAAGCGATGATTCCATCGGGCTGGGTAGATTTGATCAATTCTAGGAAATCTGCTGATGATTGTAGACTAAACTTACTTGGAGTGTATGGAGTTAGGAGTTCATTGAGTTTCTTTGCCAGGTGATAAGTTGGGGTTGGTATTTGGCTGATTATAGGGCGTAGTGGGTTGCCTGGTTTATGCGTCTTAACATTGCCGTAGGCATATCCTAAGCCATAGTCGCCTTGAAGTTTATTGAAATGCACACTACCTTTCTTTGCGTTGATTGCTGTAATTGTTTTGTTTACTTTCCGCTTAAGGTCTTCTACGGGGTTCCTCGTGATTCGTTGAAATTTGGAGTCGTCACTTAGGATGTCGCTAATTTTGTTCATGTATTCATGGGTAGGAATCAATACATATGCTGCTGTTTTGTCGGCTTTTCTTATTGTTACGTCTTTCAGATTTTTTAGTTGTTTCGCTGCTTCTTTGAGTCTTGGGGTTAAGATTGTAGATGAATATGTTCCTCGTTTTTTCCCTGCTTCTGCAAGTAGTTCAGCTACTACTGCTATAAGAAGACACTTGGACCGTTGGTATAATTCAGAACCTAGAACAGAAACCACAACACCCCCAATAAAATTATATTACAAATCAACCATGCACAGTGAACATATAAAAGAGGAAAGAATAATGAAAGAAATAATCCATAAAGGAGTAAAAAGCACTACTCCTAACAAAAACATAAACCTGATAATATTCTACAAAACCAAGAAGACTTCCGAACTCCTTATCAAAAACAGCCCGAAGCCGACGGAGAACCCTCTACAGCAGTCAAGCGTTGTATACATGTACACTTGCCCCCACGAAGGATGTAACCTTCAATGTAAGTACATAGGTATGACGTCGACCAAGCTGACGAGGCGTTTGACATGCCATCTTCAATCTGGTGCCCCTAGGAATCACATGAGACAAGCCCATGACATTACTCTAACAAGAGAAATGTTGAACAAGAATACTTGCATAATAGACAAAACCCAAGATTCAAGAAGATTACAAATTCTTGAGGCAATTCACATAAGAATAGAGCGACCTACCATGAACACCCAAATCACGGAACTATTTACTCTACCCACCAAGAGAGTAAGGACAAGACAAGAACATATCGATGCCAACACAGAAGACAATGTCCAACATAACAGGCCAATTACACTGGATTAATCTTTGTGTTTAGATAGGAGATGCCTCGTATGGGCCAATAAGCCTTCTGCAGCCCCTATGTTTATCCCTTATGTATCCCCCCATGTTTTTCACCTTCATTGTATTATCACCTGACCTAATGCGGGTATAAAATCAACTAGTATTGTAAGATTGTTCACTTGAGAATGAACCATGGAGGTTCGAAACGTCGTGCAAATTATACAAATAAGTGTAATACACTCTATAGTAAATCACTTCTTTTCTTCACCTTAAAAGTACGAAAATGAGTTTTGGAGAACTCCTATTCCAATTAAGCCCTGATGCTAAGAAAATAGTTAGAGGGATAGAAGCCCTAAACCAGAAAATAATAAATACAGAATATGCGGTCATATTCAATGAAACATATATATATATATATATTTGAGTGAGGTGGGAAGGGTGATGTGGCATTACATTTGAGTGAGGTGGGAAGGATGATGTGGCATTAGAGACATGTGGCATGGTAGGTCGCTCTATTCTTATGTTTCGTGTCTGGCATCTCCAGACACGAAACAGAACGCTTTAAAAGAGACTAACGTCGTCTATGCCTTCAAATGCCCACTTGGGGACTGTAAGCTCCAAAAAACCCAGTATATAGGCAAGACAACAACATCTCTTTCTAGGCGTTTAACGATGCATAAACAACAGGGCTCCATTAAGGAACATATAATCTCTTCCCATAACCAAACCATCGCCAGAGAAATCCTAGTAAACAACACAGAAATCATCGATAGATACAGCGATAGCAGGCGGCTTGACGTTTGCGAGGCACTACACATCAAGAAGTCAACACCAGCAATCAACAGCCAATTATTGCACAACTATATTCTACCCACCTCAAGACTCCGCTCCAATATAGAAGCATCAAGAAATATGGACCAATAGGCTTTCTACAAACACTTCTATTCAATATCCATTGTTTCGTGTTCTGTCTTGTGTTGATACTTTTAATACCCTATTAATATCCTCTAATGCCACATCATCCTTCCCACCTCACTCAAATGTAATGCCACATCACCCTTCCCACCTCACTCAAATATATATATATATATATATATATATATATATATATATATATATATATATATATATATATATATATATATATATATATATATATATATATATATATATATATATATATATATATATATGTTGTACCTAGTAGCCAGAATGCACCTCTCGACCTACTATGCAAGACCCGATTTGCCTAATAAACCGAGTGATTTTCTTTATTTTCAAAATATTGTTTCCAATTTATTTATTTGAAATATTATTATTATATTATGTTAAGAACATAAATTAGTGACTTAGTTATTTTAAATGATTTGCTTGTTAAATCTTTATTTACATGCAATTATAAAGTACTTTTTTAAAGAGTGGTGGATACAAATATTTGTTGATGTTTTTATTGGGATATAAACCAATGGCAATGTCAATAGTTGAAAGAATTTTAACTCTTGCTCGATTTAAAAATGCTATGGTACATGCTGGAGACAGGTCGCTGTATGCCAATATATTCACAATTAATTTTAGTGTGGGTGGGCTCTGATAAGAAATGCCAGGCCAACTCAATGTAGGGTGTGCTGGGGATCATCGCCTGGCGAGCTAGGCAAACGATCGCCTGTTTTCTTTTAGAGAAACTCATGAAGTCTCAAAATGAAAACGAACCATAGAATATTTTTTTTAATGTGCTTAATAGCTTTTCCAAGACCCCAACTGTTTCTCATAATGTTGCGTTCATCTACGAAAATCATAAAAAACGAGATTGAAGCCGTATTAAGAGCGGTATAGTGATATAATGCTTTATAACTATCTTGTGTTTTTTCTAGAAAATCTCATGGAATCTCAAAATAAAAACGAACAGTAGATTATTACTATTAATGTGCTTAATAGCTTTTCCAAGACACCAACTCTTTCTTATAATGTTGAGTTCATCTAAAAAAATATTTAAAATGCAATTGGAATGATATTAAGAGAGGTATTGAGATATAATGTTTTATAAGGTTTGCTGTTGTTAACATATTACATATCACTTTACCTATTATTGATTATGTTCTTTTTAAAAGAGTGGTAGATTCAAATATTTGTTGATGTTTTTATCGGGATATAAGCCACTGGCAATGTCAATAGTTAAAGGATTATTGTCATATATAATTTATTGATTTATTTATTTATATATATACAATAAGTTACATTGGGTTTATGAGAGTACATAGCATGATATGTTTACATTTTTATAAAGCCACTAGTATGCACAGCATTTTTGGGAGTTCCTTAATCTAATAGATAATATTAAGTAGGTAATTTCTAGCAAAAAGGTTGGATTATTCAGATCAACCTTAAACACAATAAAATAATTGTTTAAATTATCCTTGCTCGTTTTTAAACTATAATGGTACATGCTGGAGTCAGGTCGCTGTATGCGCTGTATTCACAACTCGTTTATTAGGTGGATATATATTGCTATCTCTCAGGCCTGGTTTATTCCCCCACATGTTGTGATGGGTGATGGTGGTTTGGGTTCAGTACTGGCAGTAAGTACTGCCTTTCCATTCTTATTAATAATATTATGCGGTGAGCGGTGACTTTCTATTAAGTGGAGGGGAAACTTTAAGTGTAAATTGTTGATGAGAATCAGGAAGCAAAAATAATAAGTGTCATGAAATTTAATTATTTAATAAATTTATAAGTTGTTTAGCTGGAGGGGCTATTTTCTGGGCATTAGAAACAATTGATTTGTATTGATATTGATGATAGGTTAATATAAATGTAATAAATAAAAGAGCTATAATACCAATTAATAATGACAATAATGATTAATATATATTTGTTCCTAGTAGATAGAACGTGACTAATAAAACTAATCAAGAAAGAGAGATACATAAAAGAAATAGCCCAATTTGTCATTTTCTTACCGACATTGACTTTTTCTGGTGCTATTTCTGTATTTCTATTATTATTTTGCCCATGAGTAGTTGTTATTGGACCCCAGTAAGAATCTATATGTATTCTGTTAGCTGTTCTCAACTCTGCAACATGTGGCTGTGGTTATAACTGAGGCAATTTTTGAGGATTTACAGTGTTCTTTGTTGATGAAGTTGTTATTAACGAACTTAGAGTATGAGTCATCGTGGTAAAATCGATTTACTTTAATTTGTTTTAATTTTACATTTAAATAATCTTTTACTATCAAAGGGTATTAGTACATTTAGTCGATGGCTATTTGTGTATATTAGGGCTTCCCCCAGTGGGATAAAAGGCCGTTTTTTTCTGCATCCCAACGATATGCTGAAAGGAATACGATGTATATATTCTTAGTTGTTGGTCCTATCATTCAGGTTGAAAATACTATCTAAAGTTTCTAATATCCAATTTAAACATTGAGACCCAGAGTGTTTAAATGGAACTAAATGGTTAGCAGCTTCAGTCTTTTCTAAAATACAACAACACACTGATATATACACACAGAAATCACAATAGCATGATGCATCAAATGAACAAATCCACAAGAAAAGCAAATTTTTTAGTGTTAGGGACCTCTGAACTTGAGTAGGATCATAGTTTAAAAAAAAACCGGTTACGGAAAGGCTCGTAACAGTATGGTTTGATGTCAACTAGTATGAAGCAGGATATCATAAATTACTGTAATATTAATTCGTGAAGATAACATCTTGTTGCTTATGCAAATAAAATAACGAATGGTGGTGTTTATTGCATCTACATAAGTTATCTTACTTAACTGATAATGGCAACAATGTTTCTCTTTTCTCCCTCAAGTATCGTTAAATCGCAACTTTTAGATTCCAATAATAGTTAATTTGGTTAAATGAGGGCATCAATTATTTTCTTACCTCAGGCTAGTATTACCAATATTTTATTGCCGAGCCTTTATAGTGTATGACACTTATTGAAGGTCAATTTCAAGGCTAGAGCTATCGGTTCACCCTAGTAAGTTCATGTATTGTGGGGTTCGAATATCTTTACTCGATGAGATCCCCCCCGCTTGGCACGATTAAAGAAACAATGTGACATAAAGATGAATTACTGGCAGGCATTTTTAGTCCAACTAGAGTCAGACCGAGGCTATATGGGCTGTGGGTTTGTGGTGATTTTGAGGCAGGATAGGCACAGAATGTGTTGTTAAAACTGAGGCTGTGCTAATATATTCAATGTCATAGTATGATTAATTTATATTAGTTCTATGACAAATTGTCTCATTACCTTATATTTGTGATATATATGTTATCTTTACAATATATCATCTTTGAAATTTTTAGATGTCACTCAATTTTTGCTTAAAATGTAATTTTGTATTTAGATTGCTGTACATCTGTTTAGTCTTACCAGCATTGAAAAGATTGGTATATGAACAAATCCACAAAGGCCGTCATGAGGGTTCGAACCTACGTCCAGCATGATTCCAGATGCGCCTTAGTCGACTGAGCCCCGACATGGTCATAAGAATTGCAACTGGGAGTGATACTGCCCTCACACGGCTCCTGCAGCGTCTCAAAGACATAAAAAATTCGACTATGGCACCCCTGGGATCATCCCGGACATATGTTCGAACCCTCATCACGGCCCTTGTGACTTTGTTCATTTGATATATCACGCTATTGTTAATTCTGTACGTAGTGTAGTGTAGATTTGTATATGTTTCCAGTTTAGTTCCTGATCCAGGTAATGGAAATATCTGCTTGCTGTTCTGTTACTGTTTTCTCTTGTATAACTAATGTACTGTAATTTTCATGTTTACTTTTTAAAAATATATACTACCATTTTCAAATAAAGATTTTATTTGATTTACATAATACCACCACTGGCTCATTCGTTATGAGCAATAAGTTATCAAATAAGAACTGGTGGGATGTTGGACATCTTTAATGGTAATCTAATCTGAATTTTTTTTAACCCAATATTCCTCAATTAATCTTGCAATGAAAAATCGATTTGCATAATATTTAGAGTTGGTATTTCACTTCAGTGGTATACTAGTGGTTCATCAAGGAAGCTTTAATTCAACACTTTACAGAAACCTTTAGAATCATGATGGTTCATGAATAATAACAATTGTGGTATCTGTTGACAGGCGGGACAGCCCTTCACAGGGCAGCTGCAGGTGGTCACGACAACACTGTGATGAACCTCCTCAACACTGGAGCAGACATCAACGCTACAGATAAGTTTGGTAAGGATCACACTTAAGCATCCCAACATTATACAACACTCATGTCACACAACACAGCAAACTTATGTGTAACAAAATATAATAATTTTATAATACAATATGTAGTACTAATGGTGTCAAAGTTCCCCAGCCTGTCTAAGAGACAATAAATGTTCAACATTTATTATTCATAAAAATATGCACTCAATAATAATCATACTGTAGTGCAACATTACATATATTTCGCTACATAATTCACTATGTATATGAGCAAGCAAATTAATTAATTGTTCAAGTGACACATTACAGAACATGTAGAGTGACACACAACATAAGACATTTATGGTATCACGCAATACTCTACATGTATGACACATAACACTACGTCACGTATTGAACATATACCACACAAGTTAAGGTGTTACAGAATTCAAAAACTGTCCCAAAACACATTTCAATTATGGCATCAAACGATTGCAATACACTTAATGTGTGACATGTTTAAAAACACCTATGATAACAAACTACCATTATAGACATCAAATATGGTGTCTCTCAATACACAATGCTTATATGGGCGCAAAACAAAGAAAAACAAAAAGGTACCAAGTTTAAGTCACATTGAAACATATTCATTGTAGCACACAGTGCACAATATATGTAATGTCACCCCCACACACTACACTTATGACAACACCAAACAACCATGTAGATGATGACTCACAATTTGTCTGTTGTTTTAGATTCAGCTACTAAGAACGAAGTGTCCATGTAGCACGGGCTATAGCATAATTAGTCATTGACACCACTAGAATTTTGTTTGGAAATAAATAAATCGATACTTTTCAATTTTTAATAAGTACCAGTTTGACAATTAAGGGGCCCCTGGTGCTTGTGTACCAAAACTTCCTCACACACAATTTTTTGTCAATAGTATCTTCATGGTAAATGCTCCAATTTTTTCTGAATGGATCAACATCATACCATGAACAGAAAAAAGCTAAAAAAAGGAAATAAAAAAATCACAATTTCAAATTTGGTGTCAAAGTATTAATATGTAACCAATTCTTATTTTATTCATCATGGTTTCAGAATGGCATATAACGTTCATGTTTCATATAGCAAAATATTGTTTGAGAGTATAGTTTACTGTAAAACATTTTTTCAATATTGCCATCCAAATATGTAAAAAATTTGGAAGCAAACAAATTATAACTCCAAACGTTATGGATTTATGACTAAACGAAAACAACAAAATCCTAGAACTAAGAACTTTGCACATAATATGTAAAAATGGTGAGAATCGGTAAGAAACTGAATTTTTGACAGTGTCTGAAAGTTTGAAATTCCTGTTTTAGAGATAATTGAAGTTATCGCCAATGACTATGTAAGTTCTAAGTAATGAATTTTCTTGTATGTGTTAATAAACATTGCTTGGCATTCGTACTCGAATATGTGAAAGTTGTAGATCAATGTGTTAAAATAATATGAAGTAAATGAAAATAAAGTATGAAATGAAGTAAAGAAAAAATAACCCCCCAAAAACAAAGTATAGGGATTGGTTTGGGATAAGAAACAAGTATTTTGCAGTAACTTTAATGTCCATACATAAGTGATAAAGCCCCAATCTGATCCTCATTCATTAATACAACCAAAAGAGACAAAGAGAATAGTTTGAAATCTGTAAATAAATCGTACCCCCCCCCCCCTAAAAAAATGTCACAACCTCTGCCACCTGTGGCTGATTAATACACTATTGGTAACTTTGGACCGGATTGCGTCCACTACAAAAAATATTTGTATAAAATTCATTTTTTATCCAATCGACCTTGGGATAGTACCAAAATAAGAGCCTTTAGAATGCGCACAATTTGATGCCAAAATGAAAGATGTAACATGAAACTTGATGTCCGAACACTTATATGATTATAAATACGCTTTTGGTCAAAATTTTAAATATTTGTTAAAATTCTATTTATTATGCTATTATGTTGGGGCTAGTTTTAAGATGCGAGCCTTTACGTCGCGAACAATTTGATACCAAAATGAAAGATGTGAATCCTCGTCACTGCCCTTGTGGATTTGTTCATTTGATGCATCACGTTAGTGTGATCTCTGTGTGCGATGATGTAAGGGCGAAGAGGGAGAACGGCCTATTGACATAGCTCGGGTGTGCAGGGGGGGGGGTTGTGTAAAAGCCTGGTTTGTGCCTCGGAGAGGCTACGGGATCCAGTAAGTTCAGTAGAACTTCGGTTTCATCCCTTTTAACCCTGTCGTAGCTCAGTTGATTAAGGCAGTGTCTGGGATGCTCCCGGACGCAGGTTCGAATCCTCGTTACGGCCCTTGTGGATTTGTTTATTTGATGCATCACGTTAGTGTGATCTCTGTGTGTGATGATGTAAGGGCGAAGAGGGAGAACGGCCTATTGACATAGCTCGGGTGTGCAGAGGGGGGGGGGGGGGTTGTGTAAAAGCCTGGTTTGTGCCTCGGAGAGGCTACTGGATCCAGTAAATTCAGTAGAACTTCGGTTTCAACCCATTTAACCCTGTCGTTGCTCAGTCGATTAAGGCAGTGTCTGGGATCCTCCCGGACACAGGTTCAAATCCTCGTCACGGCCCTTGTGGATTTGTTCATGTGACACAAAAATTTATGTCAGAACACTGGAAAGATATAAATAATTTTGTGATGATGAGCTTGCAGAATTAAAATGTTTGTTAAAATTCCAGTTATAGCTCTATTATTATGGGACTAGTTTTAAAATACGCGCCTTTTTATTGCGAACAATTTGATACCAAAATGAAAGACGTAACACGAAAATTGATGTTATCAAACTGAACGAGTATACACATTAGGTTGCAATGTACAAATTGGTACTCATTCACGGGTAACTTTATACTTTTCTGTGGGGAGGCACTCCAAACTTTTGTACATTATATTCATACACATCTGTAGGGAATTTAATTGCGAACACAATGACACCAAAACGAGCAACGTAGCACGAGAATTAAGGTGAGAAAAATGGAACGAGTATGCACATTTTACGGATTTTGTGCGCTCACGGGTAACTTTTGCCGACTTTAGGCTTTGCTGTTGGGAGTCACGCCAGGCTTTTGGACATTATATTTATACACACCTGTAGGGAATTTAATTGCGAACACAATGATACCAGAACGAGCGACGTAGCACGAGAATTAACGTGAGAAAGTTGAAATGAGTGTACACATTTAGGTGTCACCGCGCGCTCGCCCGCACGTCGGGTGCATGACCCCTAAGTTGACCGCGCGCCTGCCCGGTGACAGATAGTGTTTAATTAACATGTTGACCAATTTCCTTCCAACTTCACATGCTTAGTATCGGATATGCATTCTTCAAGATGTTGAAGTCACAAAAAAATCCGCATAGAAATAAGGGGGGAGGAAAAAAGTGGTTGTGAGATTTTCGTACAAATGGACATATGAAATATTGCTATTGGGCAATGTATTTATGTGATATATAATAAAATGCAGCATAATAACATACTAACATTATCATTAGTAGTGAAATACGGTCCTCTAGGTTGCACCATCTGCATATCCACTTTGTTGACCCTTTTGACTATTACCTTTCTTCCCTTCTGTGGTGCCTTCTTGTCATGGTGAGGGGCTCACGTACACCTCCCTGGGACTGGTGTGAGTTGCCTTTGTCCCCTCTTCAGGTGGTGTTTGTGTTGAAGGGCACCACATAGGGGCCTTGTGAGCCATCGGACCACCCGCTGGAGGGGTAGCCCGTGAGGGGACGCGCTGAGTAGATGGTTGAGTGTCCAGGCTGGGGCGATATTGGGAATGGGTCTTAGCACCAGTGTGGGAGAATGGATGATGTAGTAAGACTCCCCTGTTGAAAAGGGGAAGCTCCGCTGGGCGAGACCCTTGTTCGGGTCTCCAAGAACGCTCGGGTAAATGCCAGTGTTGGCACTGTTCTCTCGAACCATGTTGCAACTACTTAGGAGTACGAACCATGTTGTAACGAGTACGAACCATGTTGCAAATACTTAGGAGTCAAGTATTTGAGAGAGTGATTAGGAGTCAGGTCACCAATTTCATGGAGACCAATGACCTTCACAACCCAGGCCAACATGGATTTCGAGCGGGAAGATCGTGCCTCTCACAGCTACTTAAACATTACGACAAAGTCACTGAGGCATTAGAAGAAAAACAGAATGCTGATGTGATATACACGGACTTCGCAAAGGCTTTCGATAAATGTGACCATGGCGTGACAGCACACAAAATGAAGTCAATGGGAATAACTGGTAAAGTAGGACGCTGGATACTCAGTTTTCTGTCAAACAGGACTCAGCGAGTAACGGTCAACCATATAAAATCTAGTCCAAGTGCAGTGAAAAGCTCTGTACCTCAGGGTACAGTCCTTGCACCGCTGCTTTTCCTTATTCTCATATCAGATATAGACACAAATACAAGTCACAGCTTCGTATCATCCATTGCAGATGACACAAAAATCAGTATGAAAATTACCTCGGCTGAAGACATTGAAAAACTTCAAGCTGATATTAATAAAGTTTTCGACTGGGCATCAGAAAATAACATGATGTTTAACAGTGATAAATTCCAGGTACTCAGGTACGGTAATAATGATGACCTTAAACATAATACAGAGTACAAAACACAATCAAATGTACCCATAGTAGGAAAACAGCATGTAAAGGATTTGGGAATAATAATGTCTGACGACCTAACGTTTAAGGAGCATAACCAAGCTAATATTGCGACAGCCAGAAAAATGATAGGATGGATTACGAGAACTTTCAAATCCAGGGATCCCATCACAATGGTTGTACTTCTCAAGTCACTTGTGTTGTCCCATCTTGAGTACTGCTCAGTACTCACTTCCCCCTTCAGAGCAGGAGAGATTGCTGAAATAGAGGGAATACAGAGAACATATACGGAACACATAGACACAATAAAGCACCTAAATTATTGGGATCGTCTCAAAGCCCTCCAAATGTACTCACTAAAAAGAAGATGAGAGAGATATCAAATAATTTACACCTGGAAGATACTGGAGGGCCAAGTACCAAATCTACACAGTAAAATAACAACGTACTGGAGTGAATGTTACGGCCCTATTGGGTCGCAACTGGGTTCTTTCTCTGATATTATTTGAGTTTTGGTATCCGGCCCTAAGTTAGTAGTGGCTCTCAAGGGGTGTGTTCCGTAACGCAAGTAAATTAAAGGGGAAGGGATACAAATACACAAAATTAAATATATATATTACCACCACCAATAAATAAATATATAAACAGTCACTCGCTGGGGCTATAACTACACTTATGTACATTAACTGGTCTTCCTCTGAAGATGCAGGATGCTCTACGGTGCTCAAGACGAGTAGCCCTGGTTCCCTTCTTGTGGCCTCACGATGAATCCTTCGATTCCCTAGGCGAATCTACCCAGGCCACAGGCCAGCCAAATCACAGTCCCACTGGGTGCACCGTCGTGGAGGCCTTCAACCACAAATCCAGCCTGTAGCTGGCAGGTTCCAATCAGCTCTGCTGCGTAGGCCACTCCACGACCGATACTAGGGTTGCGAGCCCTAGGCAGGAGCCTTGTGTGTTTCCGCTGATCACTCTTTTCTCTCAACACCCCAGTGGCTAGTCTTCTCCACCAGTCAGCCCCGGGTACGACAATTCCTGGTACTGCCACGTCACAGGCAGGCTAACACAAAAGTGTTCATCCGGGGGGTGACTCACAGCTTCTGCAGCAAACACGTGGAGTTACTATGGCTGCCTTGGGTAGACTGCCCATCGTCCAATCCAGCAGTCCCAGGTCGACTCTGTAATCAGACATGTCATCAGTACTAGGGACACCCTAGAGCACCTCACTTACAGGCTTAGAAACAAACGCCTACCTATCCACTCCATAGATGGCGTTGCTGTCTAAGCGTCACCTCACCAGAGGGCAGCAGCGGCTATGTTACGAGCTAATTAGGACAGGAAACCAGCCCCTGTGGCCGGTATATCCTGTCCTCGCTAGATGGCGTCGTCCATTTGGAGGGGGTTTCGGGAGCTGACTCACAGATGGCTTGGACGTCACTACTCCGTGCTACGACGCTGGGTTCGGGTCCGTAACAGTGAACGATATGGAAGAAAATGCAGAATAGAACCAGTGAAGAGAATAGGTGCCATAGGCACAATCAGAGAACACTGTATAAACATCAGAGGTCCGTGGTTGTTCAACGTCCTCCCAGCAATCATAAGAAATATTGCCGGAACAACCGTGGACATCTTCAAGAGGAAACTAGATTTATTCCTCCAAGGAGTGCCGGACCAACCAGGCTGTGGTGGATATGTGGGCCTGCGGGCCGCTCCAAGCAACAGCCTAGTGGACCAAACTCTCACAAGTCAAGCCTGGCCTCAGGCCGGGCTTGGGGAGTAGAAGAACTCCCAGAACCCCATCAACCAGGTATCAACTGGTGTTAGAAATCTCAGACTGCCACGAGGATATCAAGCATATCAAGCATATTTTTTTTTCTTGCAATGTATTTGTTATCATTATATTAATTCTGCTAGAATTTACCTAATTAAAATTATCTGTTAGATTAAGGACCGGCCCGAAACGCTGCTCGTACTAGAGGCTTTACAAGATTGTAAATACTATGCTATGTATTCTCACAAACCCAATGTACCTTCTTGTATATTGTTACGATATTCTCCTTCAAGAGAGATTAGGCCTGCCCTTTCCTACCAACAAGCTACTTCAGTACATCTAAAACGTCTAAATACTACAAGCTAGTGTAGTAAATATTGAGTCAAATACGTTTTGCCAGGCGCAAACGTATCATCACACTCGCTCTCCACCCTCCCCCCTCCCTCGTCACCAATCACCAAACTGCCATTTCCAGCCTGCCTGCTTCTGATTGGTGAATCAACGTCTGCACCACCCTCTACCTAGCCAATGTTTGGGCCTGAACCAGTCATTGAAGTTAGAATATCCTTGTGCTCTCAAGCTGTGAACAACCAACTGATATACCCTCTGTTTATTGGTGGAAGTTCTCAGCTAGCGCTATATTCTCAGCACCTGTTAATCATTTTTCTATCTTTATTTTATTTGTAGAGTAACATCACCCTTTTCTTAATTTTTGTTATATTTTTTTACTTGTTAGTTTGCACTGCACAATGCCAAGGAATTGACTTATTCATAATTTTTAAAGTTAATTAAAGTTTCATTGTTCATACTATGTGTTTTGCGTGTCTTCCATTACTTTACCACAGACAACAGCCAAGCAGTCGATCTTTTTTTTTCTAACATGTGATAGGCATTGACAACAGCCATTAGGAGAACTGCCGAACACCTACACCTCTACACTTTCCGGTCACAATATAAATAAAATAAATAAATAAATAAATAAATATCCTCGAGCCCCAGGGTCATTCTGTCCTTCAGGTGGATACGTTTAATCGTCCCCCTCGTGGTCATCGCCGTCTGCCCCTTCGGGTTGTGAAGATTTCCTTTGATGGTAGGACCCTTCCACCCTCTGTCATTCGCTGGTGCCAGATGCTCCGTTCAGGGGTATATTCCATCTCATTGGCTCTGCAATAAGTGCAGGAGGTTTGGGCATGGTGCCCTCAAATGCTCTAGTCCTGTCTCATTCTGTCCCTTGTGTGGTGGCGAGGGTCACTCTAAGTTGGAGTGCACTTCTCCCCAGGCCAGCTGCTGTGAGGGAATGAAAATTCCCTCAGCTATTTTTTCTAGTTTTCTAGATTAGCCCTCAAACCGCACATATCATATATATATGATATCAGTGACAAAACAGTCTCCGTGGTGTAGTGGTAAGACACTCGCCTGGCGTTCCGCGAGCGCTATGTCATGGGTTCGTATCCTGGCCGGGGAGGATTTAATGGGCGCAATTCCTTAACTGTAGCCTCTGTTTAACGCAACAGTAAAATGTGTACTTGGATGAAAAAACGATTCTTCGCGGCAGGGGATCGTATTCCAGGGACCATAGGATTAAGGACTTGCCCGAAACGCTACGCGTACTAGTGGCTGTACAAGAATGTAACAACTCTTGTATATATCTCAAAAAAAAACGAAACCGCGCACATTATTTATATATGATTTCGTGTCTAGCGCTATAATTTAAACGCCCCGCGTGGGATAGGGGTAGTCATCGGTGAGCCTCAACCAACCATAAACAAACCCCGCCTGGGAAAAAAATCCAGCATGGGTCCCCTTTGTGTACAGACCTCAGTTACCCGGCGGACACCATGGCGACCACATCAAGTTCCTACGACCGACTCCGCTCAGCGAGGCATTCCTCGCGACCTCTGACCGAGGACGAAATTACTCATAATTTGTTCCGGATGGTGATGAGTCTGATATAGACGACTCAGACTTTGATCATGACTACACACAGCCCTCAGAGGTGGATACGACCGACGACGAGTGTGAACATGCTGGCTCCACCAGGGCTAGGCCTAGCATCTCGCCCTCACTCGACCCCAATTTGTGCAAGACCACACAGTTCATGTTCTCCCTTGCAAGATATTGATGTTTTGCTCGACGATTCTGAAGAAGGTGAATCATTTTCCGGTTTTAGTGACTTAGAATCGGATAATAGTTTCGTTAGTGCCAGTGGAGGAGTGTGCGGTGTTGCCAAGCGACAATTTGTCGAGTCAGCAGCATCTGGCCAAGCCATGCGGCACCGCATGGCAACACATGAACAAAGACCCTCAACATCGAGGGATTTTCCATCACCGTCCCTGCCCGCCCCTACTGTTCCTAGACATGCTTCAGCTCCTGGTCCACGGTTTCCTCGCCGTGGTGCCGCTATTGGCTCTTGAAAAACACCCGGTGTTTTTGTGTGGAGTGATGGGACAGATTTTGTTCCACAAATTCCAGTTTTTGATAATTCGGATGTTGGAATTACAGACATTTTCCCTGATAAAGATGCAGATATGTGTGAAATGGACTATTTTACTGCATATTTTGATGAGCTGCTAGTGAAACATCTTGTTCATGAGACGAACATATATGCGAGTGATCTCATTGATGAGGAGGAGTTATCCGATTATTCACGTTTGCAGCGATGGAAAGATACGACTGTAGGTGAAATGTATGTGTTTTTGGCACTGTGTATGTTGATGAAACATTGTGTCAAACACGTAATGGACCATTATTGGAGCAACGGCATACTGTTCCAACACCAATGTTCGGCAAATATATGTCTTGAGACCGATTTGCGATAAACCTCAGGTGTCTTCACTTTGCAAATGATGAAGACAGGAATGATGATGATAGGCTTTGGAAGGTAAGGCATGTCCTGAATGAACTTATCGGAAAGTACAGAGATTTTTACGCACCAGCTCAGAAGCTTGTGATTGACGAATCCCTTGTGCTTTTCAAAGGACGTCTTACCTTCAAGCAGTATATTCCCTCCAAACGCCACCGATTTGGATTTAAATTCTTTGTACTCTGTGACTGTGAAACAAGAATTGTATTACATATGATAATGTATACAGGTACAAATGTAGACATTCCTGCTAATGAACAACATGGCTTCTCAGGTAGTGTTGTGAAGTCACTGCCTGCACCATATCTGAACAAGGGCCACATATTATACACAGATAACTATTATACCAGTTCCTTGCAAACTAGGTTCTTTCTTGATAATAGAACTGGAGTGTGTGGCACAGTGAAGGCAAAACGAAGGGAAATGCCAGTGTTTCCAGGTGCTATGCAGGTTGGTGATTGCGAGCTCAGAAAAACAGGTGGAATACTTTCAGTGCGGTGGAAAGACAGGCGTGAAGTGAACATGTTGACCACCATTCACTCTGGAACAATGCTGGACAGTGGCAAGGTGAACAGAACCACCAGAGAACTATTCTATAAACCAAATTGTGTCTTGGACTATAATATCAACATGCGTTTGGTGGATAAATGTGATATGATAGTGGGGGCAGTGGAGTTGTTTCTTTTCAATTTTACTCTAGTAACACAATTACTACAGAAGTTTGGCAAAGTAATTCCGGGGTGAACAGAGGCCCATTTTGAACCCAGTATTCCACCATGCTCCAACACCCAGGCTCGCTTACAGGGATTCCTTTTTGACACACAATCTCAGGTTTTTACCACCAACTGGAAAGCGTGCAGTAGGCCAGCGTGTGTGTGTAGTATGCTGGTCAACAACCAAGAGGGAACAGAAAAGAAAAATGGTGATGATTTGGTGCACAGCGTGTCAGGTCCCTCTGTGCCATGTCCGATGTTTCAACGAGTATCACAGTCTTGATGACTTCTAAATGTCCAAGACTGGTGCCAAAACATGTAAATACAGAATAAGTGAGTGTATATAGTGGAAATAAATCATAAGAAATTGTATATTTTATTGTGAAATAAGACATTTTTGTGCAAATACTTGTGACACTAATATGTGGATACAATATACATTGACAACAGTTTTATGTTTATAATTCATCTTGTGAGAACATATTGAACCACACCAGAGAAAAAAATGGGTCTAAAATACTCTATAGATACTGTAAATAATAACGCGAATATAAATTCGCGGCACCTCGCGCTCCTCCTCTGTCGCACTTGACTCACCCCGGGCGCACAGCGGTCCAGCAAAGATCAGGCGTGACGTCATCGACGATCTTCTCGGCTCATTTACGTCCACGGCAAGGGTAATTAAATTGTTTTATTATTTTTCCCGTGCTCAGGGAACACAAATAAAGATATTAAAAAGAAAGAAAAAAAATGATTTTTTTTGTTGCGCCTGTGGGTGTTAATTCCATTTGGACCCCTAGCGGTTTAAGGGTTAGGCTAGAGTTGCTCTAGGGACTGTAGACAAGAAGTTTTCTAACTACATGCACTTGTGTGGTGTTGGATGAAAGCTTATGCTAAGAACCATCGTTTAAGACTAGCCAGAGGTCTGTGACTGCTCTGTAGAGAGAGTTACAGAATTTAGTTTGTTTTCTGGGTAAATGAGATTTGAGAATTGAGGTGTAGGTGGGTACTTGACTCGCCAACGGTTTTAGAGGTGGAGGGACAGAGGAGTGAACGTCGCCTCCCCCACCATGTGTGGTATGGCGCCACTGTCATAGGCCTCCCCCTCTTTGTGACGTCATGGGACGCCTCATGGTGAGGGCGTCTGTGATACATCTAGGCACCTCAGCCTCGTGGCGAATTTTAGGCGCAAACGGCTGTAATTGGAAGCGGCATGAGGGGTTGTGCCGGCTTTGTGCTGATTGGTCAAGACAAGGTAGGGGGGAAGATGGGCATTTGAGTTCCCCTATGCCACCAAAGTCTTCAGAGTGAGCTGGGCGGCGAGCTAAAAAGGTGTCCCCAGGTGGGAGGTGGCATCTGCCACCACCACCACCGTTAATCGCTGTGTCATCCTTATTGCTCATCGTGCATGGTACCCCTGCTATCATGGATTGTGTCGAGGCCCAATTTGCGTGAAATGGGGCCAAGGAGTACAGAAGGAACAAGTGAAAATCTAAGAAACAGTGCTCACCCAAGAGGCAGCTGGCAGGCCTCATGGTGTATCAGATGGTTACTTACATCGGGTTCGAGTATCCTGTCTATGTTAACGGACAATTGGTGGAATAAGGACAGGGCCTCCTAGTGTAATTGTGGTGATATTACAGGCCCCTGTTGGACTTTGAATTCCACCTTGCTGTGTCCGCCATGTGGTGACGCCGGCCATTATCACACCCGGTGTACGAGCGAGGCATGCTCTGGTATGATGGGGGGGTGTGGGTGCTCTCCCATTCACGTTGTGTATGCCTGTGGGCACCGGCCAGCCAGCATGAGGCAAGCCCCATGTGCGTGCCGCGCCGCTCAGTGGCCAGGGAGTGGGGCCACGTGATGGCCACCTCAGCCCGGGTGGGGCGCTGTGATGCCCCGCGCTACTCCGTGGCCACCCCCTTGGGCCATGCTTGGCCACCTGCCCTGGACACCCTAGGGCCACACCTAGTCGACCCACATAGAGCGAGCTAGGTGTTCTTCAGCCAGTGAGGTAGTGACCGGGGAAATGAATGAAATGAGAGTGGAAATTGTGAGTATAATTTTTACAGTGTCTCAGGACTGTTGTTAATTCCAGTAACAGCTGTGTTGTCCCATAGCGCCTGCCAGGCGAGGGAAGCAACTGAGAGACCGCTTTCTGTACTGACGTCCAGGTAACTGGTTGTGATGTACCTGGAGATGGATGTTGTACACAGTACCACATGTAGATGTATATAGATATATGTTGTGTGTAGACTGACTCGAGTATGTAACCAGTCAGTGTAGAGATTTACCATGCAAGTGATCCAACTCTGTCGATTCTATATAATTGTTCAGAGTCTAGATTAATGCCATGTTGCCGCATGTTAATTATATCATTGCAGAGGTAGGCAGGCCAGTGTTGTAGGGTTGTCAGTTACCCTGAGGTCTGTATAATTATGTACAATTTATCTAGTGATATAATTTTCATTGATTAAGTGAATGCCATTTCCACGTGTTTTTATTTATTTGCATGTATATATATATATACATATATATATATATATATATATATATATATATATATATATATATGTATATATATATATATATATATATATATATATATATATATATATATATATATATATATATATATATATATATATATATATATATATATATATATATATTAGTATATTTTGGTAGCAGTCTTTCCTGTAGACATATATTATTAAATATGACCGAAAAAGTAAGATTAATAATTCTAACACGAATTTTCTCGATCTTTCGTACGTTTCTTTTCACTGATGGTGGTAATTCAAAAATCAATTCTCCCAAATTCATTTTTATTTCTAGTCTGACGCGACACTTGAGCGCGTTTTGTAAAACTTATTACATTTTCAAAGACTTTAGCTTACACATACAACAACTGAATAGAACTTACACATCTTCGATTTGTTTATATCTACATTTGAGTGAGGTGGATGGGGTGAGGTGGTATTAATAGGGTATTAAATTCCTAAACACAAGACAGAACACGAAACAATGGGTATTGAATGGAAGTGATTTGTAGAAAGCCTATTGGTCCATATTTCTTGATGCTTCTATATTGGAGCAGAGACTTGAGACAGTAAGCAGTAAGACAGTAAGACATGCTTGAAACAATTCTGTTTGGGCAGAGTTGTAACCAGGTATTCGTAATATTACTGCCCCTAGGAGCTGTGTTGAGGATTTAAGGAGGTCCCTTTGATTATTCAGGGGAATTCACAGTACTTAATGAGAGCAAGTAATTGATTAGTATAGCCTAATTATGAAAATTAGTGTCAGCTGTCCGCGTAGCGACGGTGTTTTATATTAACGTAAATTGTCTTGCTGAAGTAGTAGTGATTGCACACAGTAGTCCCTTGCAACTGTTGCAAGATTAGAAGGGGCAGTAATGTAGGTATACTTTTGTTGTTGCCTAACTGTGTGTCATTATTGTGTGGTACAGTAATTAACGTGTTGCAGAAGCTGCAACCGTATGTGGGCTGTGCATTTATGTTGTTTTGCATGCCACTGTAAATGTGACCTATGTAACCTGGGGTTACTTTGCATTCTTTAAGTTGTGTTGAGGACTTAAGGATTCATTGAGTTAATTAATGGGAATTAACTTTATAAGGAGTGCACATTTTTTGATGAGTGAGAGAGCTGTTAAGGGAACAGTACTGAGCTAGTTTAGATACGTTTCTGGTACAATTAATTGTCCATGTGACAACTAATTGACCACTCTAGCTAATTATGTAATTAGCATTCACATCATGAATTCACATAGTGGGAGAGGAACTGTCAGAGTCTGTCAGTATTTGTGTTAACGTAATTTTGCTCGAAACTAACTACCTTTCTGGGGTATAGCAATTAGTGGCTCATGTTAATTAGTGGAGTAATTAACGTCAGGGGTCTTGATGATTCAGATGACTCGGTAAAGCGAGGTCATGGAGCTAGCACAACTCGTTATACTAATCATATCCTGTCTGATGACAGTGGATTAAGATGCACTCTTGTTAATTCGTAGAGTAATTAACTCCTCGCCCATGAATTCACAGTGTTTGATGAGACCTGCTTAGGCAGTTCAGAGTGAGACGTATTTATGTATGATTAATTATCGGTCCTGGTGACAGTTAATTAATTGTTCAGGGTTAATTATGGTAATTAACACTCATTAAAGTAAATTTTGACCTAGACTGTTGAGAAGCTACCAAGTTAGTGGTAGGCTTTGTTAACGTAACTCGATGGGGATTTAATTAGTGGTCCGTTTGACATTAATTAGGAATTACTCACTGAATACTTGCAAGGAGTCAAGTGTGATGTAATGTAAGAGGTTTTGAGTTATTGTTAACAAACTGACTTGTGTTAAGAGAGACAAGTGTTAATGATTAACGTAGTACTTTGTGGCTGACTGCTGTGATCAGTCAATTAACGTAATTAATCACATAATCAATTTTGTAATTGATTAAGACAATTTCTTTTGTTTATCGTCTGGTGACGAGAGTAAAGTAACTTAGGGTTACTAGAGCTGTGTCTCAGAATCCCACCTTGCCTGGCTTTGTTTACTGTTTACAGTTCAACTTCTTGCAGAGAGTTGCAAAGAGTGTTCACATTAGGTTGTGATAGGGGGGGTCACTGTTGGATTACCCGCCTAGTTACGTGGGTCTCTCCTGTTATGGTTCGAGGACCCTTAAGATTGTGATTATAGTATCTGTTCACCGTGAAACCGTGGCAATATTGATTGCAAGCATTGTTCAGTTAGTTCATGTAATCAGCCCGCAGTGCGAGGGGCTGTTGAATAGCTGTGTTGCAAGTGCCACTTGATAGACAATAACGTAACGAATCACTCTCTTTGGTGTAACTTAGTCTGTGATTTTTTTTTATTTGCAATATTGCGTCGTCAGTGGGCACACCTGTGTTCAGGTTAGTTCAGTGTGCAGCCGCACAGCAAGGGTTGCTATTTAGCTGTTTGTTATAGTGCCACTGGATGGACATTAACGTACCGTAAACTCGATGTTGTAGTAGTTTAGTCTCTTGTTATTAATAAATTATTTTATAGAAAATGGTCTTTGATGTCAACCCTTCAACCATTCTTTTCCACCCATGTTCTGCTTTATACGATTGATGTTGATGTGATCTTTTGAAATGACGGCTGTTCTTGGGAATTCGAATTCCAATTCATTGCACGACATCAAATATAAATATTTGATTGTGAGAACCCGTCGGTTACCCTTTATTGGTTTTAACGTCTTGTTTAACTAAGAGGAACCAGCAGCCTATGTGGACAGGTTTTCACCCTAGTCGTGGAAGCCTGGCGGTTTGCTCCCGCTTTTCCTTTTTCTATTGGACTCATGCTTATCTGCCGTGTGCAGTTCTTTAAACTTGAGGTCCACCTCCTATGGGAGGTAGGCGTAGAAAAAAATCTCACAGCTGCCTCAACTGCGGTGAGGCCCATCCTACCTTCTCCTGCACGTGTATACGTTACAAACTTGAGGCGGCTGTCCTCACCTTGAGCCACCGGTACCCTTTGTCTTTTCCTGAGGAGAGGCGCCAAGTTCTCCCCCCTTTCGCTGGCGTCTCTTATGCTCGTGTGGTGCACTCTTCCTCTCCTCGTCCTTCGCACCTTCCTCATACTTACAACCGTTTCCAGGCCTTAGACCCGGACACGCCCACCACCTCCTCCCCTGTTTCTTTCCGTTCTGTCCTGGAGGGTCCCCCTCCTGGTTCTCTGTCTATTGTTCCCCTTCTTTCTACCCAGTTTGTCATGTCTCCTGTGTCTTCTTTCTCCTCTCCCTCTGGTCCTCCTTCCCGTCATTTTCCTCCGTCTCTTGGCTCTCCACGACGCCTGACTGTGTGGGCCGATGTCCATCGCTCTCCTGGTGGTTATGTTGTTCGCTCTCGTTCTTCTTCTCCTATTGAAACGCTAGAGTCTGTTGCCCAGTACATTGCTGCTGGGACACCTGTATCTTTGAGTCAGAAGTGGAAACCTGGCTCCTCTCCTTCCTCCTCCCCAGTAGGTAAGAAGGTTTCACTTTCTTCTTCACCCCTTATCTTTGTCTGATTCTATCGTTCCTTCCCCTCCCGCTTTGGTGGTAGAGCCCTTGTTCCTATTGTGGAGGTTTTTTTGGCCCCCAGCCCCATCTCGGTTACTGCCCTTGCTGAGGTGCTCTCCCCTCTTTCTTCCCCTCCTCTTGCTCTCCTTGCCCGCCCCTCTCGGTTGTCTCCTCCCCCTCTTCCTCCTCCTCCTCCTCTGGACCCTGCTCGTCCACCTCTGGTCTGTCCTCCCACTTATATCCCTACTTCTTTACTCAGTTTACCCATGCCCCCTAACCCTGACTTCGCTGACCCTGATCCTGACCCTGTGCTTCTTTAACGTTGTGTGTTCCTTTTTCACCTTTCTTTCTTCTTTGTTCTCTGTTGCTATCCTTTCTCTTTTTGTCGATGTCTATTTTTCAGTGGAACATCCATGGATATTATGCCAATTTCTTTGACCTCCAACTTCTAATTTTACAGTTTTCGCCCCTTTGTGTCTGTCTCCAAGAGCCGATGCTTGGTGCTCATCCTAGTCGCTTCTGTGGCTATTCTTTTCTCTCCCCCCCTCCCAGCTGTTGCTGGGGGCCCATAAATATTCTGCTCTCTTGATTCGCTCTGATGTCCCCTTTGGCCCCTTACTTTTTTCCTCGCCTCTCCACTGCTGTGCTGCCGTGTCTTTGTGCGTAAATGGTACACGGTTTGTTCCATCTATCTCCCCCCCCCCCCACTGTTCCACTTTCTCTTCCCAATCCTAAACCCCTACTGGACTCCTTGCCGGAGCCTGTGCTCCTGCTGGGTGATTTCAATTGTCGACATGCCCTTTGGGGTGATGTGCTGACAAACACCCAGGATCGCTTCCTTAAACCTTACATCCTCTCTTCTTCCCTGTCTCTTCTGAATTCTGATGAGTCCACTCATTTGGACTGTCGGAACAGCTCCCTTTCCTGTCTCGATCTTTCTCTGTGCTCGTCATCCCTTTACTTAAATTTCGAGTAGCGGGTCGGTCCTTGATGACCTCCATGTCAGTGACCATTTTCCTATCCTTGTTACCTTCTTCTCTTTTCACCCTCCTCTCGCCTTCCCTAGGTGGCGGTTTGCCGAGGCTGACTGGCACCTTTTTACTCTCCGTGCTACTATTTCCGATTTCTCCGTTCTGCCTCTCCCTCGTGCCCTTCTTCTTTTTCATGACACTGTCTTTGATGCTGCCCTCCGTTCTATTCCTCGCTCTTCCTCTCTGTGAACGCGGAAGTGCGTTTTCTGGTAGAATGTGGACTGTGCTCGGGCTGTCCGTTGTAAGCATGCAGCCTGGAAGAGGCACCGCCGCCGGCAGACGGTTGAGTCTTCTCTTTTGTTTCGGAAGGCGAGAACAGTGGTCCATAAGACCATCCGTACGGCTAAACGTGCTTGCTGGATGTCTTATGTCTCCATTGTTACGGCCGAAACTCCTCTGCCACTAGTCTGGAAGCGTATATGCAAGATAGCGGGTAAGTTTGCTCCCGATGTCTAGCCGGTCCTTTGCCTCGGTGGTGTTCTTGTGGCGGACCCGTTGCAGGTCATGACCGAACTGAGTTCCCACTTTCTTCTGTTAGTTCTGGTTCTCATCTTCCCCAATCCTTCCTTCTTCGTAAGCCTATTCTTGAATCTCGTCCTTTAGATTTCTGTACCCATCTTCGCCTTCCCCATAACGATCCCTTCTCTCTCTCTGAGCTTCAGTCTGCCCTAGTGCGGTTCTACAGTGCCAGGCTCCGATGTCATTCATTATGAAATGGTTCACCATCTCCCTCCGTGCGCGTCTCAGTATTTACTGAGTCTGTACAATCGGGTCTGGGAGTCGTCGTCAGTCCCTGAGAACTGGCTCGATGCTGTTGTCTTCCCTGTTCGGAAACCAGGGTCTCTCGGGTCATCCCCAAGAACTTTCGCCCTATTGCCCTCACGAGCTGTGTCTGCAAGCTCTTTGACTGTATGGTTAACGTTCGTTTGATGTAGTTCTCAGAGCACTATCACCACATCTCCCCTCCTCAATTTGGTTTTCGCAAATGCCGTAGCACAACGGATGTCTTGGTGAACTTGGAGGTCTATATTCGTATTGCTTTTGCAGTACATTTGCAAAGACCTCCGTTGTTGCCGTCCTTTTTGACCTGGAAAAGGCTAACGACACTATCTGGCAGTATCATATTTTGTCCCAACTTCATTTATTTGGCCTTCGGGGGAATATCCCTCTCTTCCTTCAAAGTTTCCTCTCTTCGTTCATTTCGTGTCAGGCTTGGTACAACTCTCTCTGCCCCTTTTAGGCAGTATGAGGATGTACCCCAGGGTAGTGTTCTAAGAACTACTCTTTTTCTAGTTGCCCTCAACGGTCTTCTTTCCTCTCTTCCTTCTGGCGTCTTCTCCGCTCTCTATGTTGACGATCTTAACCTTTGCTGTCAGGGTGATGATTCGTCTCTTTTTCAACGGTGGCTTCAACTTGCGATTGATGACGTGTTGTCTTGGGCCACCAATCATGGCTTCAAGTTCACTGTGTCTAAGACTTGTGCTATGACTTTTACTCGGAAGCATGTCGTTCTTCGTCCCTCTTTCACGTTTTATGGTCATCCCCTTGTGTACAAGGATTCCGCTAAGCTTTTTGGGTTAATTTTTGACACTCGTTTGTCTTGGTCGCCCCATATCTCTTACTTTCGAGTTGAATGCTCTAAGGCCCTTAACTCACTTTAGGTTTTGTCCCATACCTCTTGGGGAGCGGATAGGCACACGCTCCTCTATTTGCACTCCTCTCTCGTCCTGTCTAAACTCGATTATGGTTGCCCTGCATACTCTTCTGCTTCTCCTTCTTCTCTTCGCCGTCTTGATGCTTTGCACCATACTGGGTTTCGTCTCAGCTCTAGTGCCTTTCGTTCGACTCCCGATCTCAACTTGTATGTTGACACTGGCTTCCTCTCTCTCCAGGACCGCCGTGATCGCTACCCAGCAAACAATTTTAGGTTGCCACAACATATCTGGAAAGTATTTGAAAGGATTGGAAACGTTTGTTTTATCGTATCAGATACGATATTGTGTGTGGACTTAAATAGGTTTCCAAAACTTATAACCAAGACCTATGTATCAAACACTAATTTGAGATGTTGTGGCAACTATACACTCCTAACATGAGTCATTCATAATCCATTCATACACCAATATGAATCTCTTGTGAAAGGTTTGAGCCTAATCTGAACCCTTTTCACATCTTTGTGTTTAAAGTTAAATTTCTTGAAATTAAATTATATTATTTTATATTATATTATATTATTTTTATTATATTTTATTTTATAATGTATTATTATTTTTCTTATATTTTTCTTAAATTATATTATTGTTTTCAATTTAAATATTACAACCAATTTAAGGGTAAAAAAATCAAATAATTTATATTTCTTTTATTATTTACTAACAAATCAGCAAAAATACAAAAACATATGACCTATATAATTATATATATAATATATATATATAAATAATTTATATAATATATATTATATAAATATAAATATATATATATATATATATATATATATATATATATATATATATATATATGTCGTACCTAATAGCCAGAACGCACTTCTCAGCCTACTATTCAAGGCCCAATTTGCCTAATAAGCCAAGTTTTCATGAATTAATGTTTTTTCGTCTACCTAACCTACCTAACCTAACCTAACCTAGCTATTTTTGGCTACCTAACCTAACCTTACCTATAAATATAGGTTAGGTTAGGTTAGGTAGGGTTGGTTAGGTTCGGTCATATATCTACGTTAATTTTAACTCCAATAAAAAAAATTGACCTCATACATAGAGAAAAGGGTTGCTTTATCATTTCATAAGAAAAAAATTATAGTAAATATATTAATTCAGGAAAACTAGGCTTATTAGGCAAATCGGGCCTTGAATAGTAGGCTGAGAAGTGAGTTCTGGCTACTAGGTACGACATATATATATATATATATATATAAATATATATATATGTCGTACCTAGTAGCCAGAAGTCACTTCTCAGCCTACTATGCAAGGGCCGATTTGCCTAATAAGCCAAGTTTTCATGAATTAATATATTTTCTCTATTTTTTTCTTATGAAATGAAAAAGCTACCGATTTCATTATGTATGAGGTCAATTTTTTTTTATTGGAGTTAAAATTAACGTAGATATATGACCGAACCTAACCAACCCTACCTAACCTAACCTAACCTTAATCTTAATCTAACCTAATCTTAATTTGTTAGGTTTGGTTAGGTAACTGAAAAAGTTAGGTTAGGTTAGGTTAGGTAGGTTAGGTAGTCGAAAAACAATTAATTCATGAAAACTTGGCTTATTAGGCAAATCGGGCCTTGCATAGTAGGCTGAGAAGTGCGTTCTGGCTACTAGGTACGACATATATATATATATATATATATATATATATATATATATATATATATATATATATATATATATATATATATATATATATATATATATATATGTCATACCTAATAGCCAGAACGCACTTCTCGGCCTTCTATGCAAGGCCCGATTTGCCTAATAAGCTAAGTTTTCCTGAATTAATATAATTTCTCTAATTTTTTTCTTATGAAATGATAAAGCTACCCATTTCATTATGTATGAGGTCAATTTTTTTTTATTGGAGTTAAAATTAACGTAGATATATGACCGAACCTAACCAACCCTACCTAACCTAACCTAACCTATCTTTATAGGTTAGGTTAGGTTAGGTAGCCGAAAAAGTTGGGTTAGGTTAGGTTAGGTAGGTTAGGTAGTCGAAAAACAATTAATTCATGAAAACTTGGCTTATTAGGCAAATTGGGCCTTGCATATTAGGTCATATTTAATAATATATGTCTACAGGAAAGACTGCTACCAAAATATACTAATATTAAAATGCACGACCCAGCAGCAAGGAATCAAGCCTTCACGATAAAATATCGCCAGGATCTGATTCGTGATCAGATATACAAGGCAGAGAATGAAATCAAAGACAACAAAACGCAACTACTTCATGCTACAAACGAGTGGAGAAATAGCAACATCGACGAAAGTATCCGTACCCGCATTGAACAACACCTCGACATCCTCACAGACCAACATCACCTCAGCACTGAAACAAGGATTATCAAGAAACTAACAACATTATATGGAGGACCTATGGCAATTCCACGACCAAGAGATGGCTTCCTGAACCTTGCAGGAATTAACCTCACTGAGGACCAAGTCACTCTCCTAAATCTGGGCATAAACTGTCATGTTATGTCCAGACCGAGTGAGATGGCCCGGAAAGTAGAGTTGGAAATTCTGTTGGACGACATATTCGACCTCGAGACACAAAAGAAGGTCACTACCAAAGATACCTTACAAGCAGAACTTATTGCAGAAGGAGGAAAGAATCGAGGCAATTACAGAAGCACCATACTGTCCCCCGAGCTTAAAGCGGCAGCTAAAAGCCTTCGTGAGAACAAGGAGATAGTTGTCAGGAGAGGTGACAAGTCGCCAATATATGTCATTCTTAAAAAAGACGAATATCTGGCGAAAATGAACATCATACTCTCTGACCAAACTAAGTTCCAAAGGGTAACGAAGGACACTACAGCCGAATTAAAAGCAAAGGTCAACAAACTGATCGAAACTGTGAACGCCAAGAAATCCGGACTCCACCTGCCAAAGATCATTGGGGAATATAAACCTGGATATGCGTATGGAAATGTCAAGACACACAAGCCTGGAAACCCACTTCGGCCAATCATTAGCCAGATACCCACACCCACGTACAGACTGGCGAAGCAACTCAACGGCCTGCTGACTCCTTATGTTCCTTGCGCCTTCAGCCTGAAGTCTCCAAAGGAATTTGTTGACTTACTGCGGGGCACACGGGCCACAGGGATAAGAGCCTCGTTGGACGTAGAATCGCTGTTTACCAACGTACCTGTGGACGAGACAATCGGAATGATAGCCGACAGAGTGTATCGTGATCCAGCCTGTACTCCTCTTGACATACCAGAAAATATTCTGAGGAAACTACTCCAAGCTTGTACTAAAGAGGCACCCTTCTTGAGCCCGGATGGGCTCATGTATAAGCAAGTAGATGGGGTCGCCATGGGTTTTCCCCTAGGTGTCCTGTTTGCAAACTTCTACATGGGTACCATCGAGCAAAAAGTCTTAGTCGACATGAACTTGAAACCGGCCATATACTGCAGGTATGTTGACGACATTTTTACACAGGTCCCTGATGTCAGACATCTGCAGGAGCTGAAGGAAGCATTTGAACAGAGTTCCGTGCTGCGTTTCACTTACGAGATGGAAAACGATGGGAAGCTGCCCTTTCTAGATGTAACAGTCATGGAAAAGGGCGGAGGTTTCCACACTGCAGTCTACACTAAGGAAACAAACATAGGAATGTGCCTAAATGCCAACAGCGACTGCCCAAACAGGTACAAGAGGAGTGTTGTTAACGCATATGTCGACCGTGCTCTCAGCCACAGCTCAGAATGGAAGCAAGTCGACGAAGAACTCTGTAGGGTAAGGCAGGTCCTAGTCAATAACGGCTTCTCCAATGGTTTCGTCGAAGACATCATAAGAAGGAAAGTGAAAAGCCATGCAACCTCTGAAGAGACAACTAACACAACACCTATACCCCCTATTAGACTATTTTACAGGAACTTCTTTTCCACAGCTCATAAAACGGAGTAAAGGGTCCTGAAAGATATTGTTAATAGAAACGTTATCCCTTCAGACAAAAATCAGAGGATACAACTGACGATTTACTATAAAACCAGAAAAACGGCCAGCCTACTCATGAGAAACTCTCCAGACACAAAACAGAACGCTTTAAAAGAGACTAACGTCGTCTATGCCTTCAAATGCCCTCTTGGGGACTGTAAGCTCCAAAAAACCCAGTATATAGGCAAGACAACAACATCTCTTTCTAGGCGTTTAACGATGCATAAGCAACAGGGCTCCATTAAGGAACATATAATCTCTTCCCACAACCAAACCATCGCCAGAGAAATCCTAGTAAACAACACAGAAATCATCGATAGATACAGCGATAGCAGGCGGCTTGACGTTTGCGAGGCACTACACATCAAGAAGTCAACACCAGCAATCAACAGCCAATTATTGCACAACTATATTCTACCCACCTCAAGACTCCGCTCCAATATAGAAGCATCAAGAAATATGGACCAATAGGCTTTCTACAAACACTTCTATTCAATATCCATTGTTTCGTGTTCTGTCTTGTGTTGATGAAATTAATACCCTATTAATATCACCTCTTGTTCTTTCTTGTGTGGATGAAATTAATACCCTATTAATGCCACATCTTGTTCTGTCTTGTGTTAATGCCACATCACCCCTTCCACCTCAATCAAATGTAGATATAAAATCGGAGATGCGTAAGTTCTATTCAGTTGTGTATTTGTGAACTAAAGTCTTTGAAAATGTAGTAAGTTTTACGAAACGCGCTCGTGTCGCGTCAGACTAGAAATAAAAATGAATTTTGGAGAATTGATTTTTGATTTACCTCCAACAGTGAAAAGAAATGTACGAAAGATTGAGAAAATTTGTTAGAATTATTAATCTTACTTTTTCGGTCAAATTTAAGAATATATGTCTACAGGAAAGACTGCTACCAAAATATATATATATATATATATATATATATATATATATATATATATATATATATATATATATATATATATATATATATATATATATATATATATATATATATATATATATATATATATATATAACTGAAAACTCACACCCCAGAAGTGACTCGAACCCATACTCCCACAACTGGTATGTACAGGGACGCCTTAATCCGCTTGACCATCACGACCGGACATAAGGAAGTGATAGCCGAGGCTATATGAACCACTTCCCCGCCGGCACTCGGATGGTAATCTTGGGCATAGCATTTTATCAAATCACCTCATTCTTTGGGGCACACGTGAGGAACACAAATGCAAACAAGCCTGAATGGTCCCCAGGACTATATACAACTGAAAACTCACACCCCAGAAGTGACTCGAACCCATACTCCCACAACTGGTATGTACAGGGACGCCTTAATCCGCTTGACCATCACGACCGGACATAAGGAAGTGATAGCCGAGGCTATATGAACCACTTCCCCGCCGGCACTCGGATGGTAATCTTGGGCATAGCATTTTATCAAATCACCTCATTCTTTGGGGCACACGTGAGGAACACAAATGCAAACAAGCCTGAATGGTCCCCAGGACTATATACAACTGAAAACTCACACCCCAGAAGTGACTCGAACCCATACTCCCACAACTGGTATGTACAGGGACGCCTTAATCCGCTTGACCATCACGACCGGACATAAGGAAGTGATAGCCGAGGCTATATGAACCACTTCCCCGCCGGCACTCGGATGGTAATCTTGGGCATAGCATTTTATCAAATCACCTCATTCTTTGGGGCACACGTGAGGAACACAAATGCAAACAAGCCTGAATGGTCCCCAGGACTATATACAACTGAAAACTCACACCCCAGAAGTGACTCGAACCCATACTCCCACAACTGGTATGTACAGGGACGCCTTAATCCGCTTGACCATCACGACCGGACATAAGGAAGTGATAGCCGAGGCTATATGAACCACTTCCCCGCCGGCACTCGGATGGTAATCTTGGGCATAGCATTTTATCAAATCACCTCATTCTTTGGGGCACACGTGAGGAACACAAATGCAAACAAGCCTGAATGGTCCCCAGGACTATATACAACTGAAAACTCACACCCCAGAAGTGACTCGAACCCATACTCCCACAACTGGTATGTACAGGGACGCCTTAATCCGCTTGACCATCACGACCGGACATAAGGAAGTGATAGCCGAGGCTATATGAACCACTTCCCCGCCGGCACTCGGATGGTAATCTTGGGCATAGCATTTTATCAAATCACCTCATTCTTTGGGGCACACGTGAGGAACACAAATGCAAACAAGCCTGAATGGTCCCCAGGACTATATACAACTGAAAACTCACACCCCAGAAGTGACTCGAACCCATACTCCCACAACTGGTATGTACAGGGACGCCTTAATCCGCTTGACCATCACGACCGGACATAAGGAAGTGATAGCCGAGGCTATATGAACCACTTCCCCGCCGGCACTCGGATGGTAATCTTGGGCATAGCATTTTATCAAATCACCTCATTCTTTGGGGCACACGTGAGGAACACAAATGCAAACAAGCCTGAATGGTCCCCAGGACTATATACAACTGAAAACTCACACCCCAGAAGTGACTCGAACCCATACTCCCACAACTGGTATGTACAGGGACGCCTTAATCCGCTTGACCATCACGACCGGACATAAGGAAGTGATAGCCGAGGCTATATGAACCACTTCCCCGCCGGCACTCGGATGGTAATCTTGGGCATAGCATTTTATCAAATCACCTCATTCTTTGGGGCACACGTGAGGAACACAAATGCAAACAAGCCTGAATGGTCCCCACGACTATATACAACTGAAAACTCACACCCCAGAAGTGACTCGAACCCATACTCCCACAACTGGTATGTACAGGGACGCCTTAATCCGCTTGACCATCACGACCGGACATAAGGAAGTGATAGCCGAGGCTATATGAACCACTTCCCCGCCGGCACTCGGATGGTAATCTTGGGCATAGCATTTTATCAAATCACCTCATTCTTTGGGGCACACGTGAGGAACACAAATGCAAACAAGCCTGAATGGTCCCCAGGACTATATACAACTGAAAACTCACACCCCAGAAGTGACTCGAACCCATACTCCCACAACTGGTATGTACAGGGACGCCTTAATCCGCTTGACCATCACGACCGGACATAAGGAAGTGATAGCCGAGGCTATATGAACCACTTCCCCGCCGGCACTCGGATGGTAATCTTGGGCATAGCATTTTATCAAATCACCTCATTCTTTGGGGCACACGTGAGGAACACAAATGCAAACAAGCCTGAATGGTCCCCAGGACTATATACAACTGAAAACTCACACCCCAGAAGTGACTCGAACCCATACTCCCACAACTGGTATGTACAGGGACGCCTTAATCCGCTTGACCATCACGACCGGACATAAGGAAGTGATAGCCGAGGCTATATGAACCACTTCCCCGCCGGCACTCGGATGGTAATCTTGGGCATAGCATTTTATCAAATCACCTCATTCTTTGGGGCACACGTGAGGAACACAAATGCAAACAAGCCTGAATGGTCCCCAGGACTATATACAACTGAAAACTCACACCCCAGAAGTGACTCGAACCCATACTCCCACAACTGGTATGTACAGGGACGCCTTAATCCGCTTGACCATCACGACCGGACATAAGGAAGTGATAGCCGAGGCTATATGAACCACTTCCCCGCCGGCACTCGGATGGTAATCTTGGGCATAGCATTTTATCAAATCACCTCATTCTTTGGGGCACACGTGAGGAACACAAATGCAAACAAGCCTGAATGGTCCCCAGGACTATATACAACTGAAAACTCACACCCCAGAAGTGACTCGAACCCATACTCCCACAACTGGTATGTACAGGGACGCCTTAATCCGCTTGACCATCACGACCGGACATAAGGAAGTGATAGCCGAGGCTATATGAACCACTTCCCCGCCGGCACTCGGATGGTAATCTTGGGCATAGCATTTTATCAAATCACCTCATTCTTTGGGGCACACGTGAGGAACACAAATGCAAACAAGCCTAAATGGTCCCCAGGACTATATACAACTGAAAACTCACACCCCAGAAGTGACTCGAACCCATACTCCCACAACTGGTATGTACAGGGACGCCTTAATCCGCTTGACCATCACGACCGGACATAAGGAAGTGATAGCCGAGGCTATATGAACCACTTCCCCGCCGGCACTCGGATGGTAATCTTGGGCATAGCATTTTATCAAATCACCTCATTCTTTGGGGCACACGTGAGGAACACAAATGCAAACAAGCCTGAATGGTCCCCAGGACTATATACAACTGAAAACTCACACCCCAGAAGTGACTCGAACCCATACTCCCACAACTGGTATGTACAGGGACGCCTTAATCCGCTTGACCATCACGACCGGACATAAGGAAGTGATAGCCGAGGCTATATGACTATATACAACTGAAAACTCACACTGAGTTTTCAGTTGTATATAGTCCTGGGGACCATTCAGGCTTGTTTGCATTTGTGTTCCTCACGTGTGCCCCAAAGAATGAGGTGATTTGATAAAATGCTATGCCCAAGATTACCATCCGAGTGCCGGCGGGGAAGTGGTTCATATAGCCTCGGCTATCACTTCCTTATGTCCGGTCGTGATGGTCAAGCGGATTAAGGCGTCCCTGTACATACCAGTTGTGGGAGTATGGGTTCGAGTCACTTCTGGGGTGTGAGTTTTCAGTTGTATATAGTCCTGGGGACCATTCAGGCTTGTTTGCATTTGTGTTCCTCACGTGTGCCCCAAAGAATGAGGTGATTTGATAAAATGCTATGCCCAAGATTACCATCCGAGTGCCGGCGGGGAAGTGGTTCATATAGCCTCGGCTATCACTTCCTTATGTCCGGTCGTGATGGTCAAGCGGATTAAGGCGTTCCTGTACATACCAGTTGTGGGAGTATGGGTTCGAGTCACTTCTGGGGTGTGAGTTTTCAGTTGTATATAGTCCTGGGGACCATTCAGGCTTGTTTGCATTTGTGTTCCTCACGTGTGCCCCAAAGAATGAGGTGATTTGATAAAATGCTATGCCCAAGATTACCATCCGAGTGCCGGCGGGGAAGTGGTTCATATAGCCTCGGCTATCACTTCCTTATGTCCGGTCGTGATGGTCAAGCGGATTAAGGCGTCCCTGTACATACCAGTTGTGGGAGTATGGGTTCGAGTCACTTCTGGGGTGTGAGTTTTCAGTTGTATATAGTCCTGGGGACCATTCAGGCTTGTTTGCATTTGTGTTCCTCACGTGTGCCCCAAAGAATGAGGTGATTTGATAAAATGCTATGCCCAAGATTACCATCCGAGTGCCGGCGGGGAAGTGGTTCATATAGCCTCGGCTATCACTTCCTTATGTCCGGTCGTGATGGTCAAGCGGATTAAGGCGTCCCTGTACATACCAGTTGTGGGAGTATGGGTTCGAGTCACTTCTGGGGTGTGAGTTTTCAGTTGTATATAGTCCTGGGGACCATTCAGGCTTGTTTGCATTTGTGTTCCTCACGTGTGCCCCAAAGAATGAGGTGATTTGATAAAATGCTATGCCCAAGATTACCATCCGAGTGCCGGCGGGGAAGTGGTTCATATAGCCTCGGCTATCACTTCCTTATGTCCGGTCGTGATGGTCAAGCGGATTAAGGCGTCCCTGTACATACCAGTTGTGGGAGTATGGGTTCGAGTCACTTCTGGGGTGTGAGTTTTCAGTTGTATATAGTCCTGGGGACCATTCAGGCTTGTTTGCATTTGTGTTCCTCACGTGTGCCCCAAAGAATGAGGTGATTTGATAAAATGCTATGCCCAAGATTACCATCCGAGTGCCGGCGGGGAAGTGGTTCATATAGCCTCGGCTATCACTTCCTTATGTCCGGTCGTGATGGTCAAGCGGATTAAGGCGTCCCTGTACATACCAGTTGTGGGAGTATGGGTTCGAGTCACTTCTGGGGTGTGAGTTTTCAGTTGTATATAGTCCTGGGGACCATTCAGGCTTGTTTGCATATATATATATATATATATATATATATATATATATATATATATATATATATATATATATATATATATATACAGTATATATATTATAATATATATACACACATATATATATAGGTTATATATATATATATATATATTTTATTTATTATATATATATATATATATATATATATATATATATATATATATATATATATATATATATATATATATATTATATATATACATATATACACACAGACACATATAGATTCTTCTATATAGACATTAGAGAAGATTCAGCGGTATGCCATGCACCAGGCTCGCCACCATTTTCAGTATTCGTCATATCCAAGTCTGCTGTGTGATGCACATGTCTTCTTGCTTCACCACCCTGTAATGAAATATTGTTTGTTACTAATTGTTTTCAATAATACATTATTTTATTATATAATATTTAATTTATTAATTAAAAACCCTTTCCATATTATAGAAAAAAAAACTAAAACAAGAATCTATATAAAACTATAGAATAGAATAGAATAGAATAATAGAATAGAATCTATATAGAATCTATATATCATATATATATTTATATAAATATATATATATATAAATTTATATAAATAAATATATATATATAAATATATATATATTATTATATCCTGCATTATTCCAGCCCATTATTAGAGATAGTAGCCACCTCTTATTTTGGTTTTCTTTCATTATTAGTGCTCAGAAAATTAAATATATCTACATATTTAGTCAAAATCAGTTACATTATTTTATCTTATTCATAGCATAAATGTTCTCAAAGATTACTAAAAAGAAATTGAATTAGACTACAGCAAATTGGCAAACTTTACCTTGTATCTGTTTCCACCGAGTTTGTTTGGGGCGTTCTTCAACATATCAGCAATACTTGTCTTAACATCTCTTTCAGTTGCATTAGTGTGGGTGTTGATACAGGCTTCTGGAAATTTATAAGAATTAATTAATATATATAATTATAATTCACTTTGCCATTCCCCATTCCACAGTCCTCTCGTCCTTCCCACTTCCCCGTCCCCACATCCTCCCCACTATTCCCACTTCCCTGTCCCATCGTCCTCCTTACCATTTTCCCCTCCCCTGTCCCTTCTTCCTCCCCCACCATCTCCCATTCACCTGTCCCTTTGTCCTCCCCAGCATTCCCCTGTCCCCACCATCCCCAATTCCCCAGTCCCCTCATCCTCCCCACCATTACCCTCTCCTCTGTCCCCTCGTCTTCCCCACCATCCCCCCCTCTCGTCCTCCCCACCATTCCAAACTACCTCATCCGATGCATTCTATAATGGTCTGATGCTTCCATCAGAAAATTGGGAACATCAAATGATCTGATATTCCCATCACTGAAAAATAAGAACAGCTAAAAAAATGAAATGAAAAAAATAAAAAAATAAACTATACTCATGAAATGAACAGTATGGTAAACAACACAGCTCAATTTCAATGCAATGTCACACAAAATTATTAAATCGAAATGAAAATAAATTGAAATCTATGAAAATTCAAATTATCAATGCAATCGGAAATATTGAAATAATATCGCAACATAATATAGTGTGGGTTGCTCTTACGTGCAACAGACGGTGCTGTTTTTCAAAAAAGGCATGGTTTTACCTGTCACAAGTGTGGCATCTATACTTATACTCACGAAATGAACGGTATGGTAAACAACATAGCTCAATTGCAATGCAATGTCACAATAACATTTAATAACAATAATAACAATAACATTTAAATATACTTTAAGATATAATCTAGAAGAAAATAAGAACATTGAAACGGTTCATGAACTCGATTTCAATAAAGGACACTATGGGGAACTTTGAAAAACAGTTAATGAGTATTTATTAGACAGACTTGTTGCTAGGCAGAGGAGTAAATAATGAGATATATGGCAAATTTTGCAAAATATACGGCACACAAACATTCATACCCAAACAAAGCAAAATGCTAGGTAAGAACAAAGCAGTTGGCCCGTAGGGGAAAGGAGATACCCACAAGACTGGAATACAAGTCATTAACAAGCACACAAGTATTACACCACACAACAACCGCACTACTACCAGAACTGGACGAATCACTACCAAAACAACACATTGCACATCACTACCAAAACAACACAACACAACACAAGCATTGGCAAAGAATTATAGACCAGTTGCACTAACACCCCACATAATAAAATTATTTGAGAGTGATCAGGAGTCAGGTTACTAGTTTTATAGAGACCAATGACCTCCACAATCCAGGCCAACATGGATTTAGAGCAGGAAGATATTGAAATACCTCTTACAGCTATCTCTCATGTCCTCTACTTGTACAGTACAGCTACTTGACCATTACGACAAAATCACTGAGATATGAGATAATGATGACACTAACCTCATCTACTCAGACTCCAACCCACTCATATTAAATAATGATGTAAACAATAAATTAAAAAAAATCCACTTATTAATGTCAACCAACAAACTCACACTAAACATAGAAAGGACCTACAACATCTTACTTGGGAGCAAATCACCAAATGCAATTCATCTACAGTTACACAATGTTAACATCAGAAATAAAAAAGATGGTAAGTTCCTTGGTCTATACTTAGATCTGCCCGAAACGCTATGAGTGCTAGTTGCTTTACAAGAATGTATAACTTCAAGTCACTGTACTCTCCCCCAATGTACCTTCTTGTATATAAAGAAAAAAAATAAATAAACAAACACATAATAAATCAATACTTACTAAATTTTGTCTATTATGTAGCAAAGAAGCAGGTCTACGGAAGGCTTTTCTGTTGAGTTCGAAGCCCAGATTACTCGTGGTCTCTGAAATAAGTTAAGATTATAAGTATAAAATTTATAAAACCAAATAATAAATCCGGTATTGCTCAATTTCAGATGCAGACGTACTGAATGATATATCAGACTGTCAGCATGGTATTCGATCTGGAAGGTCCAGTGTAACGAATTTACTCAGTTTCTATGATCGAGCCACAGAGATCTATAAAGAATTCTGATCAAGAAAGAGATCTAGGGGTGGTTTTAGATAGAAAACTATAACCTGAGGATCATATTAAGAACATTCTGTGAGGGGCCTATGCTACACTTTTTAACTTTAAAATTGCTTTTAAATACATAGGTCAAAAAGTTTTAAAAGTTTTAAAAGTTTTTTAAACCTCTCGTGTATCATGAGTGTGGAAAAGCTTCAGATGGTGCATTCAGATGATGAATATTACCTAGTTCCTTCATCTGGGAAGAATGAACACATATTGGTGCATTCGGATGATAAAAACTAACTACTGTAGTTCAATTGATCAACAGACTGTATATCATATGCAGACTGTATGTGGATCTGCGGGCCACTCCAAACAACAGCCTGGTGACCTGCCCGAAACACTGTGCGTGCTAGTGGCTTTACAAGACTGTAATTACCATATTTGTATCCTCACATTCCTTATGTACTTTCTTGTATATGCATAAATAAATAAATAAATAAATAAATAAATAAATGGTGGACCAAGCTCCACCAGGCCTAAAGCACAAAGTGGTTGTTACGAACCCGGATCCAGCGTCCGAGCAAGGAGCAGTAACAACTACGCCATCTGTGGGTCAGCTCCCGAAACCCCCGCCAAACGAACGACGACACCGGATGAGGACGGCGAATATCGGCCACAAGGGCCAGTTTCCAGTCCTGTGCAGCTCACAACACAGCCGCTCCTGACCTCTGGTGAGGTGGTGCTCCGACGACAGCGCCATCTATGGACTGGATACGTCAGGTGTTTGCACCCGAGCCCGTAAGTGAGGTATATTAGTGTCCCGGTTATTGATGACGTGTCTGCTTACAGAGCCGACCTGGGACCACTGTGATGGAAGTGGAGTCAGTCTACCCGAGGCAGCCAGTCTCCATACTGTGAACCTTGCTGCAGCTGTTGTGACGTCGTCCCCCCGGAAGAACACTGTGGTGTGTTAGCCTGCCAGTGGAGTGGCAGTGAAAGGATTTACCCGGGACCGACTGTTGGAGACGATCATCCACTGGGGTATTGAGGACAGGAGGGTGATTTGTGATATCACACGAGACTCCTGTCTAGGGCATACCCCTTATATCGTTCGTGGAGTGGCCGTACCAGCCTTGGTGGCTCAGTACCTGCCAGCAGACCAGCTGGACGTGTGGTTGACGGCCTCCACGACGGTGCCCCCAGTGGACCTGTGTTTTGGCTGACCTGTGGCCAGGGTAGGCTCGGCATTCTCAGAGGACACGTCTTGAGGCCACGAAGAAAGCACCGCGGACTCAGCACCTAGCTTCTTGATCCAGAGTCTTCAGCGGAAGACTACATTGTGAAGAATCCCCTTGTCAAGTGTTAATACCCCTCCCCCTGGTGTACTCTTTTATTATATATATTTAATCGGTGATGGTGAACATTATAATATTAAGTTCTTAACTTTCTTTCCCTACTCCCTTTTAAGTTACTTGTGTCACGGATCTCATCCCTTGATAGCCACTACTGGCTCGGGAATGGATACATATATCTTCCTCTAACAACATCAGAGAAAGGACCCCGTTGCGTCCCGAGAGGGCCGTAACATAATTGGCATCCCCAGCGGGATCCGTCCCCTTGTTAAGTATGTTTGACAGGGGTGGTGAAGTGGCGTAATCCCTGTAAATAATTCCCCCTGTGTGTGACGATTGTGACGTTATACGTCCTGTGCGGTGCTCCGAGTGACTAAGTGCGATATTGTGCAGTGCGGTGCTCGCTGTGATTAAGCGATTAAGTGCAATATTGACTAGTGCGGTGCTCAGTGATTTGGTGCAATATTGTAGAGCGAAGTGTTCGCTTGGACTCAGTGCAATATTGGGTAGTGTGGTGCCCGAAGTGATTACGTGCAATATTGACAAGTGCAGTGTTTGGTGCGATAAAGTGCAATATTGGCGTAGAACAGTGCTCGGTGTGTTAAGTGCTAACGTGTAAGCAGTGTGTTAAGTGCTAAGTGATCCATCTGTGACAATGGCAGACAAAGCTACCATCGATGATCTGGACGAGGTTCAGGCTTTTCTGAACAGAGAAGATTGTCTTGCCAGGTTAAAATATCTGAGTAAACCAGAGCTTGTACTAATGAGCGCCTACCTGGAGATCAAGATCCGTGCCAGTGATTCCCGTGTGGAGATCTTGTCCAAGGTACACCGGCACCTGAAGGCAGAAGAGAAACAGGAAGGCGAGACTCCTAGTACAAAGGAAAGTGCAGACATAGCTTCCACGGAAAAGGACGATAAGGGCAGTGACGTTGACAGTGATGCAGGTGAGCTTAATATCAGCTTCCTAACAGTCAAGATGCGTGCCCTAGAAATTAATCGAGAAATTGAATGGAAGAAGTTAGAAATAGAACGAGAATTAAAAGATAAAGAAGTGGAGATGAAAGAAAAAGAATTGGCAATGAGGCGTTTAGAATTAGAAAGAGAAGAAAGAAGAGAAGAGCGAGAAAGAGAAGAGAAACGAGAAAAAGAAGAGCGAGAAAGAGAAGAGAAACGAGAAAAAGAAGAGCGAGAAAGAGAAGAGAAACGAGAAAGAGAAGAGAGACGAGAGAGGGAAGAACGAGAAAGAGAAGAGAGACGAGAGAGAGAAGAACGAGAACGAGAGAGAGAAGAACGAGAGCGAGAAAGAGAGGAACGAGACAGACAAGAACGACGAGACAAAGAGGAAAGAGAGAGACAACATGAACTAGAAGTTTTGCGATTAGGCGGTGGTCGGAGGCAAACAACGGACACCAGTAGCTTCGATCCGGTACGCAACATCAAAATGGTCCCCAAATTCCATGAGAAGGAAGTGTCAAAATTCTTTGCAGCCTTCGAGAAAGTCGCTGCCTCTTTGGAGTGGCCAAGGGAGAATTGGGCCATCATGATACAGTCAGTCTTGACTGGGAAGGCCCAAATCGCCTACTCTACGTTATCCCTTGACGACTCCAGCGATTATGACAAGGTGAAGAAGGTTGTGCTCATGGCGTACCAATTGGTACCTGAGGCGTATAGGCAAAAGTTCAGAAACCTGAAGAAGACCTCAGAGCACACTTTCACCGAATTCGCTACAATCAAGGAGCGACTTTTCCAGGAATGGTGTGCCTCTCGGAAGGTGGAGACCAGGGAAGACCTCGAGCAGCTGATTCTGCTCGATGACTTCAAGGATTGTTTGTCTGTAGACCTGAAGACGTACTTAGAGGAACAGCAGGTAGAGACCTTGAGTGCAGCAGCCACCATCCTGACTCATAGGCCGTCTGCTAAGTACGTCCCAAGGCATTACCAGCGCCGGTTTGACAGACCTCACGACGAAGAAGAAGAAAGACCCGTCCCACAAAGTGTTAAGAAGACTCCCCCAGGTAGCCCTCGAAGAACAAGTCCTAGTAGTCCGAAACACCGTAGTCCGAGGAGGAACATGGTGTGCTGGACTTGTGGGCAGAAGGGGCATATAGCTGCTAGGTGCCGAGGCAGAAGAGGTGGCAGCGCACGTAGGGAGGTGATGATGATGAGCTGTGTTACACCACCAGTAGGAAACCAGTCTACGACGACGCAGGAAGGACCAAGTTTGTTGGCCCCTCACACTTCAACCGGGTATGTAACGAGTGATCATACTGGTAGATCAATTGTAGTGCTCAGAGATAGTGGAGCAGCCCAGTCCCTGATCGTGAAGAGCTCGTTACCCGAGGGAGTAAGTGTGGATGGGCGACAAAAGGTTGTCCTGGTTGGGTTTCCTAGGACGCAGTACATCGCCCCCTTAGTGCCAGTACATCTTGACTCGCCTGATTTCAGCGGCACATGTGCGTTGGCAGTAGTCGATACCCTCCCTGTGGCTGGGATTGACGTGGTACTAGCCAACGACTTGGTGACCGATTGGAGCACCAATCATCCCAAGGTTGCGGACGAGTCTACCAGAACAGCACGGTCTGAGGTAACAGGCAATGGTAATGTCCAGGTAAAGACAGACCCGGATTTGAACATATTTAATTTATCCTCACCCGCAGATCGATGATATTCTAGCAGAGACTTCTAATTCGTCTCTCGACAAGGAACATGAGGTTAAGAAGGCAGAGGTACCTGAGCTAGAAGAGAGGCCTCGTGTGCAGGCACCCACGGATACCAACGAGTCTGGAGCGAAGGCAGATGTGTGCTTGCGGTATGGCAAGCTACAGCATGTAGTGGACCAGCCAGAGATTCCCCAGACGTCAGAGGTATGTGAGGTGTGTTCAAAAGGTCTAGTGCCCTCTTCTGTCCAAGCCAGGCTAGTGGAAGTTGCCGGCTATGGACATGACAGGCTCAGGACACTTATCCCTTGTCTTACCAAATGTTTCCTATCGGTATTTTGTTTGATTCTCGTATGTGTTCTCGTTTGTGCTCTCAGTGAGGACCGGTGGACGACCCGACGAATGATGGCTCCCATGAACATCGTGAAAAGGTCCCAGGGATTGGAGATTTGTACTGCAGGTGTTGCAGTTGAAGGAGGGACCTGGAAGGTGATAATTGATACAGGAGGTACGACATGTGATAATATGAGTGACCGTTTCCGACAGGTTGACACCCCCCGCGTGATTGCTGAGCCTCAACACAGCGTTATGCGGAACATTGGTCGACCTGACGGTGACAGAGCGAATGCCACCTGCGACGTACGAACAGCCCCGTTGGGACTAGGTGTGGACCTAGTAGAGTATGCTGTAAGTACTGTTTTACCCGCTGTCGCTTTCACTCTGAATTATCAGACCCCTGTATTCCAGGTTCCTGTCTCCCTGAAGGACCATCGGACCGGCACCAGAAATGCCGTCTGTGGTCAGCCATCATCGGTGCCACGACATAAGGAAGTGTCGAGTCACCCCAAATCGTGTCGAAACCAATCCTTACTCGAGAGGTGTGAGATGATGTCCCTGTTTGCCATCGCAGTGGAGACGTGGAAGACGTGGAAGGTTACGCCAGGCAGGACATCGCCTTCAATCTTCAAGTTCCCGTTGTGCCGGAATTGCCCAGTAGGACAGTTCTGTGGACGAGACAGCCTCACCATTCCAGATTATAATGCATGTGTGTCCATTTGGAGTTGTGTCGTCGTACTAATTTGGTTTGTGTTTCTTTTTATAGAACCCCAAACCAAATTCTTTTTGGTGGGGAGGTGTTACGAACCCGGATCCAGCGTCCGAGCAAGGAGCAGTAACAACTACGCCATCTGTGGGTCAGCTCCCGAAACCCCCGCCAAACGAACGACGACACCGGATGAGGACGGCGAATATCGGCCACAAGGGCCAGTTTCCAGTCCTGTGCAGCTCACAACACAGCCGCTCCTGACCTCTGGTGAGGTGGTGCTCCGACGACAGCGCCATCTATGGACTGGATACGTCAGGTGTTTGCGCCCGAGCCCGTAAGTGAGGTGTATTAGTGTCCCGGTTATTGATGACGTGTCTGTTTACAGAGTCGACCTGGGACCACTGTGTTGAAGGTTGAGTCAGTCTACCCGAGGCAGCCAGTCTCCATACCGTGAAGTTTGCTGCAGCTGTTGTGACGTCATCCCCTCGGAAGAACACTGTGGTGTGTTAGCCTGCCAGTGGAGTGGCAGTGAAAGGATTTACCCGGGACCGACTGTTGGAGACGATAATCCACTGGGGTATTGAGGACAGGAGGGTGATTTGTGATATCACACGAGACTCCTGTCTAGGGCATACCCCTTATATCGTTCGTGGAGTGGCCGTACCAGCCTTGGTGGCTCAGTACCTGCCAGCAGACCAGCTGGACGTGTGGTTGACGGCCTCCACGACGGTGCCCCCAGTGGACCTGTGTTTTGGCTGACCTTCTGGCCAGGGTAGGCTCGGCATTCTCAGAGGACACGTCTTGAGGCCACGAAGAAAGCACCGCGAACTCAGCACCTAGCTTCTTGATCCAGAGTCTTCAGCGGAAGACTACATTGTGAAGAATCCCCTTGTCAAGTGTTAATACCCTTCCCCCTGGTGTACTCTTTTATTATATATATTTAATCGGTGATGGTGAACATTATAATATTAAGTTCTTAACTTTCTTTCCCTACTCCCTTTTAAGTTACTTGCGTCATGGATCTCATCCCTTGATAGCCACTACTGGCTCGGGAACGGATACATATATCTTCCTCTAACAACATCAGAGAAAGGACCCCGTTGCGTCCCGAGAGGGCCGTAACAGTGGTCCACTGGCACCGGCAACTTCAACCATAAATGTTCTCAAAGCTTACTAAAAATGATTGAATTAGACTAGACTACAGCAATCTTAACCTTGTATCTGTTTCCACCAATCTTGTTCAGTTCATGCTTCAACATATCAGCAATACTTGATATGTAAATATATCTCACTGTGTCATTACAATATGCACCTCCCAACTAGGACAGCATTTGTACCTGTTACAATAATGCATAAACTTTAAGGCAATAGAGTATAATGTATGTCTTTCAATCTCAACATTAGATTTTATAACTTTCTAATGTAATAAATAAATACCATTAAACTATTTTCTGTTTAACTGTTAGAAAAAATCAATTAGATATATAAAAAGAAATAAAAAAGATTACATGGATAGTAAAATCTGGATTCCCAACTACAATTTATATAGATGTGATAGAGAAACTAGGTCAAATGGAGGAGTAGGTCCGTATATTAAACAGCACCTGACGTGCACAGAGCTACTAAACTCAATGTGGTGGTAGAGTGGTGGGGGGGGGGGGGGAAACATTGCAGAAAAAAACAAAAATACAATATGGTCAACAAAACAGCATTGTTTAAAATAGAAGACATGGGTTGACATTTTGGGGGTAAGGTAGGTTACATTGAGTTAATTAGTTAGTACTTAGTTTTTATCTTAAACCGGTTGGGAGAGGTACAGTGTTGCTGTGCTGGTGAAAGAACACCTAAAGGTAAATTAAATAATGATTGCGAATCCACAAGAAGTTGACATAATAGCGCTAGAGATCTGCAATCAGGATGATAAACTTTCCTTAAAGAATTTGACAAACACTTGCTGATAGGACATGAAGTAAATGAAATGTATGTCAAGTTTTGTGAAATATATGATAAAAGCACAACAAAATTTGTACCAAAGGAGAGATGCAGAACTAGGAAAAGGGGTTTGTTCAACAGAAATTGCGAGAGGGCCTGAGACCCAAACACACACAAATGGAATAAATATATAGCAAGAGGCCAAACCCCCAAACATACAAGCGATGCAAAGATGCGAGAAACAGCAGCAGCAGTAAGGAGAGGGACTGAAGGACCATAAATAAAGTGTGAAAATAAACTCAAGTAAATTTTTTTAACTACTCTCGACAGTGAAGAAAAACAAATATTCAGACGATTTGTGTTAGAATCATTAATCCTACACTTTCGGTCATATTCAACAACACAAATACACACACACACACATTCCTGTTGCTGTAGCAGGTGAAGAATTACACACACAGATCACAATAACGTGATGCATCAAATGAACAAATCCACAAGGGCCGTGACGAGGATTCGAACCTGCGTCCGGGAGCATCCCAGACACTGCCTTAATCGACTGAGCTACAACAGGGTAAAAGGGTTGAAACCGAAGTTCTACTGAACTTACTGGATCCCATAGCCTCTCCGAGGCACAAACCAGGCTTTTACACAACCCCCCCCCCTGCACCCGAGCTTTGTCAACAGGCCGTTCTCCCTCTTCGCCCTTACATCATCACACACAGATCACAATAACGTGATGCATCAAATGAACAAATCCACAAGGGCCGTGATGAGGATTCAAACCTGTGTCCGGGAGCATCCCAGACACTGCCTTAATCGACTGAGCTACGACAGGGTAAAAGGGTTGAAACCAAACTTCTACTGAACTTCCTGGATCCTTTTACCCTGTTGTAGCTCAGTCGATTTAGGCAGTGTCTCGGATGCTCCCGGACACAGGTTCAAATCCTCGTCACGGCCCTTGTGGATTTGTTCATTTGATGCATCACGTTATTGTGATCTCTGTGTGTGATGATGTAAGGGCGAAGAGAAAGAACGACCTGTTGACATAGCTCGGGTGCAGGGGGAGGGTTGTGTACAAGCCTGGTTTGTGCCTCGGAGAGGCTATGGGATCCAGTAAGATCGTCCTTCCTTTCCTCCCTAGAATCTGGATGTAGCAGGTGCTCAATTGTCAAAAGTGAAAAAAATTGGTTTGTCTTCCGAATGGACCATATTGGTAAATTTTTTAATAATCTTTTAAAAATAGTAAATGCCACTATTTTTGCAAAATTATTACAAGATCTATTATTCTAATAAGGGTTTGATAAAATACAGTAGACTGCCTACTGGTTTTACCTGTAATATGGTTTGATACAGATGATTATGGATATATTGAAATGCTCTTATTGTTAAGAAGCAATTTTTTAAAGAGTATTTAGTAATGAGCAGCTCTGAAAATCATTTGATTACAGATAATTAAGGCAATGTCTGGGATGCTCCCGGACACAGGTTGGAATCCTCATCACGGCCCTTGTGGATTTGTTCATTTGATGCATCACGTTATTGTGATCTGTGTGTGTGATGATGTAAGGGCGAAGAGGGAGAACGGCCTGTTGACATAGCTCGGGTGCAGGGGGAGGGTTGTGAACAAGCCTGGTTTGTGCCTCGGAGAGGCTATGGGATCCAGTAAGATTGTCCTACCTTTCCTCCTTAGAATCTGGATGTAGCAGGTGCTCAATTGTCAAAAGTGAAAAAATTTGGTTTGTCTTCCGAATGCACCATATTGGTAAATTTTTTAATAATCTTTTAAAAATAGTAAATGCCACTATTTTTGCAAAATTATTACAAGATCTATTATTCTAATAAGGGTTTGATAAAATACAGTAGACTGCCTACTGGTTTTACCTGTAATATGGTTTGATACAGATGATTATGGATATATTGAAATGCTCTTATTGTTAAGAAGCAATTTTTTAAAGAGTATTTTGTAATGAGCAGCTCTGAAAATCAGTTGATTACAGATAATTAAGGCAATGTCTGGGATGCTCCAGGACACAGGTTGGAATCCTCATCACGGCCCTTGTGGATTTGTTCATTTGAAGCATCACGTTATTGTGATCTGTGTGTGTGATGATGTAAGGGCGAAGAGGGAGAACGGCCTGTTGACATAGCTCGGGTGCAGGGGGAGGGTTGTGAACAAGCCTGGTTTGTGCCTCGGAGAGGCTATGGGATCCAGTAAGATTGTCCTTCCTTTCCTCCCTAGAATCTGGATGTAGCAGGTGCTCAATTGTCAAAAGTGAAAAAATTTGATTTGTCTTCCGAATGCACCATATCGGTAAATTTTTTAATAATCTTTTAAAAATAGTAAATGCCACTATTTTTGCAAAATTATTACAAGATCTATTATTCTAATAAGGGTTTGATAAAATACAGTAGACTGCCCACTGGTTTTACCTGTAATAAGGTTTGATACAGATGATTATGGATATATTGAAATGCTCTTATTGTTAAGAAGCAATTTTTTAAAGAGTATTTTGTAATGAGCAGCTCTGAAAATCAGTTGATTACAGATAATTAAGGCAATGTCTGGGATGCTCCAGGACACAGGTTTGAATCCTCATCACGGCCCTTGTGGATTTGTTCATTTGATGCATCACGTTATTGTGATCTGTGTGTGTGATGATGTAAGGGCGAAGAGGGAGAACGGCCTGTTGACATAGCTCGGGTGCAGGGGGAGGGTTGTGAACAAGCCTGGTTTGTGCCTCGGAGAGGCTATGGGATCCAGTAAGATTGTCCTTCCTTTCCTCCCTAGAATCTGGATGTAGCAGGTGCTCAATTGTCAAAAGTGAAAAAATTTGATTTGTCTTCCGAATGCACCATATCGGTAAATTTTTTAATAATCTTTTAAAAATAGTAAATGCCACTATTTTTGCAAAATTATTACAAGATCTATTATTCTAATAAGGGTTTGATAAAATACAGTAGACTGCCCACTGGTTTTACCTGTAATAAGGTTTGATACAGATGATTATGGATATATTGAAATGCTCTTATTGTTAAGAAGCAATTTTTTAAAGAGTATTTTGTAATGAGCAGCTCTGAAAATCAGTTGATTACAGATAATTAAGGCAATGTCTGGGATGCTCCCGGACACAGGTTTGAATCCTCATCACGGCCCTTGTGGATTTGTTCATTTGATGCATCACGTTATTGTGATCTGTGTGTGTGATGATGTAAGGGCGAAGAGGGAGAACGGCCTGTTGACATAGCTTGGGTGCAGGGGGAGGGTTGTGTACAAGCCTGGTTTGTGCCTCGGAGAGGCTATGGAATCCAGTAAGATTGTCCTTCCTTTCCTCCCTAGAATCTGGATGTAGCAGGTGCTCAATTGTCAAAAGTGAAAAAATTTGGTTTGTCTTCTGAATGCACCATATCGGTAATTTTTTTAATAATCTTTTAAAAATAGTAAATGCCACTATTTTTGCAAAATTATTACAAGATCTATTATTCTAATAAGGGTTTGATAAAATACAGTAGACTGCCTACTGGTTTTTGGTTGCCAGTTTCCTCAAGTTAATTTCCGTGATTTACACACAAATTTATTTACATACAAATACATATACAGTACACACATATATAATATATATATATATATATATATATATATATATATATATATATATATATTTATATATATATATATATATATATATATATATATATATATATATATATATATATATATATATATATATATATATATATATATATGCATATAAATAAAAAAACAAGTAAATGTAAATAATTTTACCTTGCACCTAGATCCACCAAGCCTGTATGGCGCGCGTTTCAGTACTTCGGAAATCTAGAACTATCTAGAATCTCTAATCTGCAATGAAACAATACATATTATTGCACTTACCAAAACATGGATGAATGTAGAAAATACAGAACTATTAGGTGAATATCAAATAAATGGATTTAATCTATTTCACACAGATAGATATATTAGACCGTGTATGTTAGGTAATACCTAACATACACGCCTCCACACACACTACATTTGAAATGTAGTCTCAAAAAGACTACATTTCAACAGCAAAGATTACTCCATAAAAAAATAATTAAATTATTGACCAACATGAGAGAGGGTTAGCCAACATGAGAGGGTTGTGTTGATTGCCTGAAAATATTTAAATTGTTTAATGTATTGAATGGCATTTTTCAAGTTACAACATTTTTTAAATTACTGAACTAGGTTCTAGGCTTTACTAGGCTTAATTCAATTATTACAGATAAGCCTAACCTAGCCTAGAACCCAGTGGGTTTTCTTCCTATTGGGGAGTGTTGTACATGCCTCGCCTCCACATACACACTAGCACAGCCAGGCCTCGCCTCCACATACACCTCCACCATTACATATAACAACCACCACCATGTGAGAAATCTTTAAGGAATTCTGATAAAGAAAGAGATCTAGGGGTGGTTCTAAATAGAAAACTATCACCTGAGGACCACATAAAGAACATTGTGTGAGGAGCCTATGCCATGCATTCCAACTTCAGAATTGCTTTTAAATACATGGATGGCAAAATACTAAAGAAATTGTTCACCACTTTTGTTAGTCCAAAGCTAGAATATGCAGCAGTTGTGGGGTGCCCATATTGTGTGCCCATATTGGGGTGCCATCACATTTAAACCAACCAAGCCCACAAATACGTCAACATGGACCAGCATTACACCGTCTAACATACTCTGTCAGATGTAACAACTAAATTTGTGAATTCAAGACCTAATCTATTGTATAACACAGTGTTAGTACGAGAAAAACATTACTTACATTCGAAGCCGTGTTTTAAAATGGCGGCGGTCTTGTTGTACTGACGAAAATCTCTGAATATGTTAGATATTAAGTCCCTGCACATACTCTCATGTGTATTTTATATATATAAAACGCTGCACTGTAATGTCAATCCTGACCTTAAAAGCTTCCTAGAAGGTTGTAACAGATCCCATGAGCACCACACCAGAAACAAATACCTATTTGATATTCTAAGAGTACGACTTAGTCAAACTAGAAATGCTTTACAAATCAAGGGACCTCGAATGTGGAATGACCTTCCCAATTATGTTAAAAACTGTACCTCTCCCAACCAGTTTAAGATAAATAAAGATAAATTTATAAGTTAAGAAAAATTCCACAAATCAACAACCCTGTTACTGACCCAGTATTTACCCAAGTCTTTCCTAAATCTAAACTTATCCAATTTATACCCATTGTTTCGTGTTCTATCTTGTGTTGACAATTTTAATACCCTATTAATATCCCCTTTGTTATATCCATTCAGGAAATTGTGGTTGATCTCGAACCCATTGAAAATGTGACGACTTATACTGAATTTTGGGCGTTACAGGGCAAAAACATAAGAACAAAGGTAACTGCAGAAGGCCTATTGGCCCATACCAGCCAGCTTCTATCTATAACAGATAACATAACAACAGTAAAAACATTTAGTGTGTGTTTGACACTCACTGATATGTTCCAGCGTTGTTTTATATATGGTGCTATTCTATCTTACGCTTTGTTGCTCTTTTATACCTACGGACTCATAGAACATTCTATTGCGAAAACATTGGCACAAAAATGAATGACGTACATACAATAATAATGTCAGGACGGTGAAATAATTATAAACTTTCAAAGCGCTGTATCGCCCATGTGTCGTCCTGTCACCAATACTGGGTAACAGTTCTGCCACTTCCCACACTCTTGCGGGTGGACCTCGACCATTATTCTACGTTTATATTCATATCACCGTGTTGGGAATTTCATTGCGAGTACATTGATACCAAAATTAACGCTGAAGGACAAGTGTGGAAGTGATAACAATCCCAAGAGTAAAAACATTTTGTTGCTCTTGGGCACTCACGGCGAGTCATCTACGTAGGTATTTATTTGGTGCTGGTATCCATATAACTTTTTGTGACCGTTTTTACGGATGTTCTTCTAGAGAATGTTATTGCGAACACGTTGGTACCAAAATGAAATACATAGCTCGAGAACTAAGGTCAGGAGAGTAAAAAGAGTATACACATTTTTGTTTTGACGCTTAAGGTTATTGTGAGTACTCATCGCCTGCCTAGAAACTGGAATTCTGGTTGATCTCGAACCCATTGATAATGTGACGACTTATACTGAATTTTGTAACTATCATCAAGATTGTAACCAGCTTAGCTAAATGTAGTGTGGGGTTCAGTCCCTAAGCCCATATATGTGCCTCTCTAACCATTTAGGTTACAGGGCAAAAACATAAAAAGAAAGGTAACTGCAGAAGGCCTATTGGCCCATACCAGGCAGATCCTATCTATAACAGATAAACACTAAGTACTACCTAATTAACTCAATGTAACCTACCTAACCACCAAAATGTCAATCCATATCTTTTATTTTAAACAATGCTGTTTTGTTGACCAAATTGTATTTTTACTCTTTTTCTGCCATGTTTCTCTCCCCCCCTGTTTTTTCCTTTTTTTCTTATTTTTTCTCAACATAATTCATACTTTAATTATGCGGATCAGGACATCACCTGATCAAACACATCAAACATCGTTTGACCACCATCAAACACACACATTTCGTGTGTGTTTGACGCTCACTGATATGTTCCAGCGTTGTTTTATATATGGTGCTATTCTATCTTACGCTTTGTTGCTCTTTTTTACCTACGGGCTCATAGAACATTCTATTGCGAAAACATTGGCACAAAAATGAATGACGTACATACAATAATAATGTCAGGACAGTGAAATAATTATAAACTTTCAAAGCGCTGTATCGCCCATGTGTCGTCGTGTCACCAATACTGGGTAACAGTTCGGCCACTTCCCACACTCTTGCGGGTGGGCCGCGACCATTATTCTACGTTTATATTCATATCACCGTGTTGGGAATTTCATTGCGAGTCTATTGATACAAAAATTATCGCTGTAGGACAAGTGTGAAAGTGATAACAATCCCAAGAGTAAAAACATTTTGTTGCTATTGGGCACTCACGGCGAGTCATCTACGTAGGTATTTATTTTGTGCTGGTATCCATATAACTTTTTGTGACCGTTTTTACTGATGTTCTTCTAGAGAATGTTATTGCGAACACGTTGGTACCAAAATGAAATACATAGCTCAGGAACTAAGGTCAGGAGAGTAAAAAGAGTATACACATTTTTGTTTTGACGCTTAAGGTTATTGTGAGTACTCATTAGTTTAGTCTGCCGTTTAAAGAAAAAAAGAGCATATCAATGGTATATCACAGAAAACGAATTTATCATAAACTCATGTATTTGTCTTATCATATTGAACTGCATTCATATTTTTAATATATAACAATATGAATATACAAATTTCTGTAAATCCCCTACCATGTTGGAATCTGTGGAAATGAATGAGCAAATGTGCTGGCTGAAGGCGCTGAAGGAAACCACATTGGTTTCATTTTGGATACAAATGTCCATGGAGATTCAAAATGGAAACTAATTATATAGTTGAACCTGCAGAGAGGAGTTTAAGAATCTGTGTTGAGAGTGATGGACACAGCCTTCACAATTATACTTCAGAGAATATAAACATCTAAGAGTCATTAGAAATATGTATAGAATAATAAACCCTACATTGTTTGAGTTAGGGAAAACACCATTTGTCATATATAGATACTAGCTCTTCCTAAAGATTCACTCATTTTGCACCAGCAAGATAACATATAAGATTTTAAGAGTTGACGAATGTTAATCTTCTTGTTTGATAAACTGTGAACTTGAGACATAGTTAATAAGAACATTCCAATATATAAGACAACAAAAAGTTTTCAGATTCTTTCACACCACTTTCCAGCAACTTTTATAATTTATATAAATTATTTTAGGGAATAATACATATATTATATATTTAAACATGATATAGTGTTTAGTGGAATGCATAAGGAGTCAAATTGTGTTAAAAAGAGCAATTTTTAGAAAATTTGGAAAACTACTTTTTTCTGTTCATATTATAACTAAATGGATTTTAAAGGTTTCACTCAGCCAATATATATCATTCACAATTTATTAATGAATTTTACAAAAAAACACCATAAATTTTATATTTAAACATGTAAAAACTATTTGTTTTACATTTGGAACAAAATAATTGTAGAAAAACAATTTAAAATAAAACCTTTGTGTTTGGATTTTTTGATTAAAAGTTTCTCAAAGGCTCTCCTGCACCATTCTCAATGCAAATCATTCCCACACCTATGGGAAAAGATAGGCGAACGTTGCCTAGATGATATGTGTTTGCTGGGTACTGTCTTCTCTATCTTGCGCAGCCTTTACAACATCCTTCCTCTCTCTTCTGTCGTGCTTTAGCTTTTACCCCTCCTGTGGTTCCTGTTCCTCTTTATCGCCTCCCTCATTCTGTCCGACTCTCTCACTCACAGGATTCTCTTTCCGTTCGTATTTCTAATGTTTCTTTTCGTATTGTTCCTTCCTTGCCCCCGTAGAGAGTACCTCCTTCCAAAATTTTGTACATCCTTGACCCGCATCACTAAAGCTTTTATCCCTCCTACGGTTCTGGAACGCCTTTTCCTCGAGTTCTTTTCTTCGCACTTCCACTCTATTTCCATTTTCTCTGATGGGTCTAAGTCTGCGAACGGTGTGGGCTACTCTGTTGTTTTTCCTGACCGCACTTATATGTGTTGCCTCCCTTCGGAGGCTAGCATCATTACAGCAAAACTTTATGCTATTCTCTATGCTCTCTGTCTCTTGCTTTCTCATTGTCGATTCTCCTTTGTGGTTGTAGTTGACTATCGTAGTGCCCTCATGGCACTAGGGTCCTTTAATCCTGTCCATCCAGTGGTCATCGAGATTCAACATTGGTTCTTTCTTATTTCTAGTAAATTTAAATCGGTAGAGTTTTGCTGGGTTCCCAGTCATATTGGTGTTTCTTTAAATGAGCGTGTGGATGCTGCCACTAGGGAAGCTATCCTTTCTTGTTCCATCTCCCGTAAAGGTATTTCTTATTCCGACTTTTATCAAGTTATTCATTCTTCCATCCCTGCCCGTTGGAAAGGTTGCTAATCTTCTGTAGTTGGTAACAAGCTGCATACTCTCAAACGTAGTGAGTCCCCGTGGCCTTCCTCCTGCCACCGTAACCGACGGTGGGAAACTGCTCTAGCAAGGTTGCGGATTGGATATACTCGCTTAACTCACGGTCACTTAATGGAGTGCTGCCCTACTCCTTATTGTCCGAAATGCGTTGTCCCTCTTACAGTTGTGCATATCCTTGTTGAATGTCCTGACTTCCAGGACGTGCGTGTGTCTTGCTTTCCGACCATCCCTCGCGGTCACTTGTCCTTTGATAGTATTCTTTGTGAATCAGATACTTTTGATATCATTCGCCTTGTGCGTTTCTGTTTTCGTATTGGCATTTTTGGTGATATTTAGCACCCTCTGATTATTTCGCACTTTGATGGTGCTATATAGCAATCCCGGTTTGGTGCCTTCTATTGATAATTACTTACTTATTAGCTTTCTTCTTTGTGCATCGGACAGGTGCTTTCATCTCTTTATCTCTGATTGCTCCTAAATAGGAGATATTATCGTTATTATCAGTACTGGTTGCTGCCCAATGTGCACGCATTTATTTAGTTAAAATTCGTGAAAAATTCCTTTCTTATCATATTGGGATGAAATTTTCATGACGCTGATGTGGGAGATTTATTTGAAATTTTTCACTATTTTTCATATTTTGAAAAACTCTACATCACCAGGCCCTTTAATATATAAAAAATGTACATAAACATCTCCTAACATATTACCTTGTGGCATTTTTTCTGCGGCTCCTCCCTTGAGAGGCTTTGTTCAAAAGTTCAACAAATAATTCTTTCTTTTGAAATACAAAAAGGTTATGCAAAATTCGGGATGAAATATATTTAACTATTAATCATGTTACAATTTAGCACTGATATGATATGGGTTTTCTCTGACCGATTATGGCTTTACAGATATGTATAAAAAAAAAAAGATTAGACCATATGCATTTTATGATCGTATGCTAATAAAGTAATTACAATAAAATGGAAAAAAAATTAGTTGCATTTCGTGATTGATGGGGAGCTGAGAAGGTTTGGGCCTCAAATCTTCCCAGGAAAAATATAAGAATATCAACATTTGTATCAAGTTATACAAAACATGTAGAAATAATTGAAAGATTCAGAACAATTCACATTTGCTTATTTTTTGTGGTAGCAAATCTTCACCATAAGAAATAAGAAATATACAATAATAATAATAATAATACAATTTAAACCATATATTTAACATTTTTAATTTTAATATTACCTTAAATTTAGAAAAATGTAGATTACAGAAAAACGAGGAAACATAAATAATTTAGTGATGAATAAATTCACAAGGGCCGTGATGAGGGTTCGACCCTATGTCCAAGAGGATCCCTCTATGTCCGAGAGGAGAGTGTAAAGTAGTAAGGGTGAAGAGGTGGAACAGCTTATTGATAGAGCTCGAGTGCATGGGGGGAATTGTGTAAAACCCTGGTTTGCGTCTCGGAGAGGCTGCAGGATCCAAGTAAGGTCAATAGAACTTCTGGTTGCAATTCTTTTGCCCATGTCGTAGCTCAGTCGATTAAAGCAGCGTCTGGGATCCTCTCGGACGTAGGTTCGATCCCTTGTCACGGCCCTTGTGGATTTGTTCATTTTATGTATCAGGCTACTGTGATTTCTGTGAGTAATTTAGTGATCCTTGGGTTTGGGAGCACAAATCTATATAAATCAAAATGTAAGTGCTAGTTTGTTCAAAATCGCTAATCTCCGAAAGTTCTTCACCGATTGCTTTGAAATTCTAACATAACGTTCCATTTGTGTCCGAGCAGGATTTTAATATACATACTATGTAGATGTCACGTCTGTGACGGGTTAAAACAAACCTTGTTTTTTTAAACTGTGTTTTTCATGTGAAAGAAATCTTTGAAACCTCTTTACCGATTCCAATGAAATTTTGACACAACGTTCCATTCGAATACGTGCATGATTTTATACACCTACCATATAAATGCCACATCTGTGACAGGTAAAATCGTGCTTTTTTTAAAAACAGCCCCATATCTGTTACACACGCTATACTAAATATGTGACGATTCTATTTCAATGTTTCCCATTTCACTATTAAATTGAATTTTCATAGATTTTTATTTTGATTTCATTATTTTGTATGACATTGAGTTGGAATTGAGCTGTGTTGTTTACCATTCCATAGTTTTCATTCCGTTTTTTAACGTGTTTTTCTTATTCCAGCGATGGGGAACATCAGATCATTTAATGTTTCCAATTTTCTAATGGGAACATCAGATCATTTGGGAATACATCGGATGAGGGAGTGGGGAAGTTGCGGATGACAAAGGTACGGGAGGAGGGATGGTGGGGATGATGAGGAAACTGAGGGACCAAAATGCCGAAGCTAAACCTCTGCAATCAAACCTAGGTGGCTACGAAGGTTGACACATAATGGATCACATTCCTGGAACTTATGGGGTTGCAAACTGAAGTGGAAGAGCTGGTTAGCTGCTACTTTCTTGACAATTACAGGCCAGGCTGATATTATTCGTAAGTCCTTCATGATAATTGTGGCTTAAACTGGAGTTATCAGTAACTGTGGGCTAAACCTTCTTATCTGTACCATGACATATTAAGGGATGATCTCATTTAGCTAAGTGTCAATAGTGTCTCATCTCCATAAAACAACAAATATATATTTTTATAGTGTTCTAAGTCAGAATATCATTCTTAGAAGAAGGGAAATAGTTCCCAATCATAAAACACACCAAAAAAATATTCGTCACCATTCTGTATTTTGCTAAATAGCATAAAAGTAATTTTGGACTGTAATATACATTGTCGCAAGCTTACAGTGCTAATAAGATCAACAACATTTAGGTGTATCACCAGATTACATCATCGAAGGACCTGATGGTGACACTGTAATGATCACTAACCAAGAAGAACTAAACATGATATTAAGGAATATCTCACAAGAAAGTTAGAAGTGTTTAAACATGATAACAATTGCTCCAACATCCAGCCAAGCTTCAAGGTCGGTTATCGTGACCAGGACCAACACGACAGCAACAAACATTATTGTAAATTGCATTACTGAAGGAACATATATATATATATATATATATATATATATATATATATATATATATATATATATATATATATATATATATATATATATATATATATATATATATATATATATATATATATATATATATATATATATATATATATATATATATATATATATATATATATATGCGAACAAGCCTGAATGGTCCCTAGGACAATATGCAACTGAAAACTCACACCCCAGAAGTGACTCGAACCCATACTCCCAGAAGCAACGCAACTGGTATGTACAAGACGCCTTAATCCACTTGACAATCACGACCGGACAAAATGAGGTGATAGCCTAAGCTATTTGAACCACCCCACCGCCGGCACTCGGATAGTAATCTTGGGCATAGCATTTTACCAAATCACCTCATTCTTTGGGGCACACGTGAGGAACACAAATGCGAACAAGCCTGAATGGTCCCCAGGACAATATGCAACTGAAAACTCACACCCCAGAAGTGACTCGAACCCATACTCCCAGAAGCAACGCAACTGGTATGTACAAGACGCCTTAATCCACTTGACAATCACGACCGGACAAAATGAGGTGATAGCCTAAGCTATTTGAACCACCCCACCGCCGGCACTCGGATAGTAATCTTGGGCATAGCATTTTACCAAATCACCTCATTCTTTGGGGCACACGTGAGGAACACAAATGCGAACAAGCCTGAATGGTCCCCAGGACAATATGCAACTGAAAACTCACACCCCAGAAGTGACTCGAACCCATACTCCCAGAAGCAACGCAACTGGTATTAGAGCGGGGTATTAGACTGGTATTAGACCTTATTAGAGCTCCCTCCCTCCTTCTCTCCCTCAGTCCTGCTGCGCTACTGCTGCTGCTGTTGCTGTTGCTATTGGCTTCCATTATTGTAGCGGTGATGAGAGGGTTATGGGTGTGTGTGTGTATGGTGTATTTCACCTCAGTATTTCACCTCAGTATTTCACCCAGTATCACCCAGTATTTCACCTCAGTATTTCACTCATTTCTTGGTTGTCATTTTGAACGGTCGAGGTTTTGCATATGTCAAGTGGATTAAGGCGTCTTGTACATACCAGTTGCGTTGCATCTGGGAGTATGGGTTCGAGTCACTTCTGGGGTGTGAGTTTTCAGTTATATATATATATATATATATAGACATAATCTTAGACAAAATATATGTTTTTATTTTGGTTTGCAGGATATTAATCAACGCTCTAAGTTACGTTTACAATACTAAAGCATACAGCAGAAAGCCAAGCCAATGGCTACTTTTGTCATAATATTAGAGTAAAACTAATTTAGATAAGCAAAAAGAAGTATTACAGGAACACGGAACATAAGATGTATGATCACCACAGTGCTCTGCTTAACTCATTCCGGGTAATGTTCATCTGATCCAACACCTCTCCAACATGTATCTATCGAGAATACTTCTTATACGGTATATTATAATGATAACAATACCAGTAGCGCCAGAGAAGTTAACTGGTTACGTGTTCCACTCGATGACTACCATGCTAATGTGACCACACAGCCAGGGAATTTTCCACTGGATAACTACCATGTTAATGTGACCACACAGCCAGAGAATGTTCCACTGGATGACTACCATGTTAATATGACCACACAGCCAGGAAATGTTCCACTGGATGACCACCATGTTAATGTGACCACACATTAACATTGGAAGGAAATGCCTCTGTAACTGAAACATTTGCAGAAAGACTGAGCAAGAGCCCAGAAGCAATGGACACAGTGAGGGAGGTAGCCATGCAAGCAGCTACCTCACAAGAAGCAGCAAGGTGCTCCAGTCAGCTGCTGGAGAGAAAAAGATCAGTGGTAGTTGTAGGCATCAAAGAACAGGAAGGATCCAACAGGCAAGAATGGAATAGCAAGGATAGAGAGGCAGTACATGGGCTACTGAAGGGGTTACAGATGGAATGGGCTGAACAAAACATTGAGAAGGTTTTCAGGTGGGGCTGGTACAACAAGGACAGAAACCAACTTGTAAAGGTGGTGTTTACAAACAAAGCCACGAAGGAGGATATTCTCGAAAAGAAGAGTCGTCTGCAGTATGTGAAGGGATACAAAAAAGTATTCCTGCAGAGGGACAGGACGAAGGAGGAGAGAGTCAGGGCATCAGAGGCAAGGAAGAAGCGCAGGGAGAGAGGAGTAAACCAGGAAATTGCAGCCCCCAACACAACAGTCCCAGAGAAAAGAGGGGAACCCAAAACCAGCATCCCAGCAACACTACCACCCCCCTCTGCATAGAAACCCTCCCTTCCCCTCACCCTACCTGCCCCCCACCTTAATGATCACCCAACCCTCCCTACCTCCCCCCACCCCATTCTGACCCTGTCACCCCTCCCCCATTCCCACAATGTCCCCCCTCCCGCCTTCCCCCCCCCCCTCCTTGTCCACCCTCCCCCTTCATCCCATACTCTCCCTATCCCTCCTCCCTCCTCACCCCGTATCCTCCATGTCCTACCCTATTTCCTTAACCCACACCCTACCTGTCCCCCCCTTCCCTTCAACCCCTACCCTCCACCCCAAAATCCTCTAAGACCCTGCAAACCACCTGACAGATCTTCTCACCCACGGAACAGCTTTCCACATGGGCAGAATGCTCGCCAAGAAGGGGGCAAGAAAATGAACAGAAGAAAGTGAGCTTCAAGGCAATGTACACTAACATAGATGGGATTACAAATAAAACAAGTGAACTCGGAAAATGGGCACTAGAAGAAAACCCAGAGATAATAGCACTCACAGAAACAAAGTTAACGAAAACCACAACAAATGCAGTGTTTTCACAGGGCTACTAGGTAGTGAGCAAAGAGAGAGAAGGGAGAGGAGGAGGAAGTGTAGCTTTGCTAATAAGAGAAGGTTGGAGTTTTGAAGATATGGTAATTCAGAACTGTGAAGGTTTCAGTGACTACATATTAGGCCCCATAGCAACTGGAGAACAGAAAATTATAGTAGTAGTCATATATAACCCCCCACCGAATGACAGAATACCCAGACAGGAATATGAAAGAAACAACTTGGCCACCATCAATATAATAGAGAGAGCAGCTTCTGTGGCTAGCAGGAACGGATCCAGACTACTAATCATGGGAGACTTACCTGGTTGATACCTGGTTGATGGGGTTCTGGGAGTTCTTCTACTCCCCAAGCCTGGCCCGAGGCCAGGCTTGACTTGTGAGAGTTTGGTCCACCAGGCTGTTGCTTGGAGCGGCCCGCAGGCCCACATACCCACTACAGCCCAGTTGGTCCGGCACTCCTTGGAGGATTAAATCTAGTTTCCTCTTGAAAATGTCCACGGTTGTTCCGGCAATATTTCTTATGCTTGCTGGGAGGACGTTGAACAACCGCGGACCTCTGATGTTTATACAGTGTTCTCTGATTGTGCCTATGGCACCTCTGCTCTTCACTGGTTCTATTCTACATTTTCTTCCATATCGTTTACTCCAGTACGTTGTTATTTTACTGTGTAGATTTGGTACTTGGCCCTCCAGTATCTTCCAGGTGTATATTATTTGATATCTCTCTCGTCTTCTTTCTAGTGAGTACATTTGGAGGGCATGAGACGATCCCAATAATTTAGGTGCTTTATTGCGTCTATGCGTGCCGTATATGTTCTCTGTATTCCCTCTATTTCAGCAATCTCTCCTGCTCTGAAGGGGGAAGTGAGTACTGAGCAGTACTCAAGACGGGACTACACAAGTGACTTGAAGAGTACAACCATTGTGATGGTATCCCTGGATTTGAAAGTTCTCGTAATCCATCCTATCATTTTTCTGGCTGTCGCAATATTTGCTTGGTTATGCTCCTTAAACGTTAGGTCGTCAGACATTATTATTCCCAAATCCTTTACATGTTGTTTTCCTACTATGGGTACATTTGATTGTGTTTTGTACTCTGTATTATGTTTAAGGTCCTCATTTTTACCGTACCTGAGTACCTGGAATTTATCACTGTTAAACATTATGTTATTTTCTGATGCCCAGTCGAAAACTTTATTAATATCAGCTTGAAGTTCTTCAATGTCCTCAGCCGAGGTAATTTTCATACTGATTTTTGTGTCATCTGCAAAGGATGATACGAAGCTGTGACTTGTATTTTTGTCTATATATGATATGAGAATAAGGAAAAGCAGCGGTGCAAGGACTGTACCCTGAGGTACAGAGCTTTTCACTGCACTTGGACTAGATTTTATATGGTTGACAGTTACTCACTGAGTCCTGTTTGACAGAAAACTGAGTATCCAGCGTCCTACTTTACCGGTTATTCCCATTGACTTCATTTTGTGTGCTATCACGCCATGGTCACATTTATCGAAAGCATTTGCGAAGTCCGTGTATATCACATCAGCATTCTGTTTCTCTTCTAATGCCTCAGTGACTTTGTCGTAGTGCTCAAGTAGCTGTGAGAGGCACGATCTTCCCGCTCGAAATCCATGTTGGCCTGGGTTGTGAAAGTCATAGGTCTCCATGAAATTGGTGTCCTGACTCCTAATCACTCTCTCAAATACTTTTATGATGTGCGATGTTAGTGCAACTGGTCTATAATTTTTTGCCAATGCTTTGCTCCCTCCCTTGTGTAGAGGGGCTATGTCTGCTACTTTAAGTGCATCTGGTATCTCCCTCGTGTCCAAGCTCTTCCTCCACACTATACTGAGTGCCTGTGCTACTGGCACTTTACATTTCTTTATAAATATTGAATTCCATGAGTCTGGACCTGGGGCCGAGTGCATGGGCATGTTTTCAATTTCTTTTTTAAAATTTAGTGTGCTCGTGTTTATATCAGTCATATTTACAGGGGTTTGAATATCCCGCATAAAGAAATTGTCTGGATCTTCCACCTTCATGTTGTTTATTGGAGTGCTAAACATGTCCTCATACTGCTTTTTTAGGATTTCACTAATTTCTTTGTCATCCTTGGTAAATGAACCTTCACTTGTACGAATAGGTCCAATACTGGCAGTGGTTTTTGCTTTTGATTTCGCATATGAGAAGAAATGTTTTGGATTTTTCTTTATTTCCTGAATGGCTTTCTGTTCTAACTGCCTTTCTTCAGTTTCATATGAGTGTTTCAATTTCCGCTCGATTTCTTCAATCTCCCTATTTAAATTATTCCTTCTTTGACGGGAAATTCGTGTCTGCATAACCAGTTCCGGTATTTTTTTCCTGCATTTATAGTGTCGTTTATACTTCAATCATGGGAAGATAGATTGGGGGAACAGAGACCCACATGGAGAGCTAAGCTGCTGGATGTGGCAACAAGAAACTTTCTAAGTCAACACGTCAAGGACCGACAAGAATGAGAGGAGGGGATGAACCAACCGTTGCTTGATCTGATATTTACCCTAAATGAGTCGGATATAAGGGAAGTTAAGTTGGAAGCCCCCTTGGGGATGAGTGATCATTGTGTATAACCACTTTGAGTACCTGGTTGAGCTAGGAATTATCACCCCCAAAAAAGAACTAGGAAACAAAGGGCTAGGGTACCGAAAGGGAAACAATGAGGAGATGAATAAATTCCTAAGGGATATACATTGGGACACAGAACTCAGAACCAAGTCCGTACAAGACATGATGGACTATGTCACTCAAAAGTGTCAGGAGGCTGTAAGCAGGTTTGTCCCGGCCCGACAGGACAAAACAGAGAAGCAAAAGAAGTATCCGTGGTGTAATAGGGAATGTATAAAAGCAAAGGAGCTGAACAAAAGGGCATGGAGGAACTTCCGTAATACCAGAACACCAAAAAGTAGAGAGAGATACCAGAGAACCAGGAACGAGTATGTTAGTTTGAGAAGAGCAGCTGAGAAAAGGTATGGACTGATATAGCTAATAAAGCCAAGACCGAACCAAAGCTACTACACAGTGTCGGGGTTCACCACCATAACAGGGGCGAGTAACAGTATACCCAAGGTCACTCACCGTAGCCCTGCGGGTCTTCACTCTATCCTTGCGGCGCCACTGTACGCCAGGAGTGTATCCCAGTCAATCCCAACCGGCCTCTGATCGAGAATGAGTGAGAACACAGCTTGTTCTCTCTATAGCTGTGTGCCCGCCCCGACACTAGGCTCTACTACTAATCACAAGATCGCCAACTGGTGTTTCCCGTGTCCAGTAACACGTCAGTGGTTTTGTTGAATTGTGGTAGCAGTGGCAAGAACACACTCAATAGATCTGATATCAGGCGGGTAGTTATTTCTATCACTCTATTTCCTTTCATGTATTATATAGCCACAAGAAATATGGAGGGGATGATATAAACACCAAGGTATTTTGTATTTTACTTAAAACTCAAGACATCACAAGATTATATCAATAAGCAAACAGCTATTTCATGCGGAAGTCGCTCGTTCTCCCAAATAATCACGAACTCGCCAAGCTGGCAATGCTCCCTCTCACGTCAATGTCAAAATCAGCTGGGCGACTCCCACCGCGCGAATGTTCGTTTATTTGTTTGCCTGGCGTGAGGCGCCTGTTTCTTTAAATTCTCAAGGATCACTAAATGTTCAAACACACAATATTTGCGACAATAGCACGTAAATACTTCGCTGCACTGATCAAACATTTCCATATTAATGGACACAATAATTCACTACCGTGGTATAACACACTGCCCTTCATTTAATGATAACATATGCAAGCATATATAACTGGAGTTCTCAGTAATTCTTTTCGTGGGTGAATATTCAATTAATCACTGCACACATGAATGGTTATTCAATACACAAGCATTGACACATGTATATAGATAAATCATAGATATCAATAATGGTAATAATGTGGTTACTGGGCACATAGCCTAACACCAAATACTGGTACATTTATATATATATATTCTGTCACTAAATGATCATATTAAAGTCTCATGAAAGACATTATCAACACAGTAAATTCATCAATTACTCCGGGTGCCTGCACACACCAATAATAATAATAAATACCGTGGGTGCTCTATGTAGCCCCACTGCACACTTGTGCCTTACTGTGACATGGGTGAGCTTTGCTCACGACATACAAAATACTCTGGCTAAATAATATAGCTGACTAAAGGGGAATTGGGAGGGAAACTAGAATCACCTACTTCCACCTATCCTCCGGTGAGAGTTGAGTTGTAGCTCCTGGTCCAGGCTCCTGCCTCGTGTAGGGAACGCCCCCACACACACTCTGTCGTGTCCTCCAGGAACTCAATCAACGTCCCAAAATAAATGCGTCGTCTCCGTGTTCTGTCCTCTGCGGGTCCCTGCTTCTCCTGCACGTCTTGTAGGGTTGGAGTCGGTCTCCCGGCCGTCAACTTCTCCTCCCGATTATGGCTGCCTGCCTACGTCTCGGCTGCAGTCGTACGGATTCCCGATTAGTGTCTTCTTTCACTGCTTCCCAGTGGATTGGCCCAGCCGCTACGTCGTCACTGTGAAGCTATCAGACGTCCCAGACGATACTGCCTAAACTTCACCTGCACAGCACCCGACCCTGGAGCACTTGATGCTTAATATTCTGTTAATTCCCTCTTCGGTCCACACATGGAATGAAGGAAGACCTCTGGCGTACTTGCAGACTACGGGTGACGCGTAAGATGAACGGGAGAGGCGTATTACTGTCAGATTGACAGGATCAACCTTCACACATCCGTCCGCCTTGACGTGGCATGTCAGACTGATTCCCTCACGGAGGATTGGCCCAGCCACTACGTCATCACTGTGAAGCTGTCAGCCGTCATATACGTCGCTGCCTAGACTCCACTCTTGCACAACACCTGTCCCTGGAGCACTTGTTGCTCATTATTCTGTCAATTCCTTCTTCGGTCCACACATGGAATGAAGGAAGACCCCACAGGTGTTGGCAGACCTCAGGTGATGCGTAATTCCTCCGGAGACGGGGTAAACTGTCCAACTGACAGGACCCCCCGCGCACGTCCGACCTCCTTGACGTGCTGTCTTAGACTGATAGCGCCAGATTCGCGCACTGACCGGACCCCCTTCCTTCATGACGTCATATTTGCCATGAGAGGTTTTCATTGGCTCCCTGTGCCACATCGCTGTCGGTGACCAATCTGGTGCCACTGACGTCACACAGTTTTGGCGGCAAAACAGAGTAGCCAGCGCCATATTGGCATCCTAAAGGGCCTATACCACAGCCCAAAAATACTCTTCTTTTACAAATTTCTCGGCAAGGCAAGAACACTACTCTCTCCAACATATATCAAACTGATGCCTGCAACGTAGAGAATGCTCAGGTAAAGTGGACATGACTCTTACAGCAGGCGTGGGAGAAATATAAGGGGGGGAACACTGTCACATACCCCTCCCCTTAAAATAAGAGTCATGTCTGGTTAGTGTATACAGGACAGGGCATCTGCTACTACGTTGTCTTCCCATCGGATGAGTTTAATTTCCAACCAGTATTCCTGCCGCCAATGCGAGACGCTCCTTACGTATCCGTTGACCGTTCCCACAGTCACTTCTGATGTCCATTGTTCCTTCAGCATGGACAGAGGACTTTGCACCTCGTGTCCATACACCAGCTGGAAAGGTGAGAAACCTAACGATCCTACCACTGCGTTACGCATGGCAAACAACGCAGGGCATACTGCTCCATCCCACTCAGTTCCCTGCTCTGCGCAGAACACTCTCATCAGCATGCCGTCCTGTATGTAACAATGAGTGGCACTCTCAGGACCAACACGTCCTCCATTGGCCTCATGAATCAATTCGGGGAACTCTATCTGCTGTGACTCCCCAAGACGAGTGCGATCTACCCCTAGAGAACTGGTGAGGGTCACCTGTAACTCACCATCTGGGCTGCCTTCGCCCTCCACTCATTCTCCGGGTCCCACGAAGAGGTGATCGATTTCCAGTTTGTCGGACGTCTCCTCGTCAGCCCTATCAGATCCACACCCTCTGTGTCTGTCGCACTGCCTCGGACTTACAGCACAAACCGGGAACGCCACCGTGGCGATTCCTTTCTCGTCCCCACAAGCGTCTAACACTCCGCCCGTCTCCTTGTAGTGCTCTAAGCACTCCTCGCCCTTCACGAGATTCGGGAGGACATATCCTCCACATGCGTCATTTCCCAGGATGACTTGTGCCTCCATCTTGGGCATTGATGCACAGACCCCCATCACTAGGGTCTGGCAGCCATAATCAGAATTCAGAGTCACCTGATGTAGGGGCGTCCGCACTGGGCCTCCCACAGTGGTCACATTTGCCACCCCCACACTGGTACTCTCGTAATCCTCAGGGAACAGGGTTTCGCTCACCAGGGTAAAATCTGCCCAGTGTCTCTTAATATTCTCACAGGAATGGGGTCTGCGTCCCCCATCCTTACGGTTCCCTCACACACGAATGGGTGAACTCTTTTCTCCCCACTCAGTAGAGGTTCACCCCGCACCCTCTCGGCCATCTGGTCCTCAACCCTCACGAAAGCAACGTTCCCCCGCTGCTCAGGGTGTCTGCATTCCCGCGCGACGTGTCCGAATATTCCGCAGTTGTAGCAGCGGATCCTTCTTCTTCTGTGGATCTTCCTCGCGCCATTCATCGACTCCTCCGTCTCGGCAACAGCTCCTGAGCTCTCAGCTTGGGACTTCTTTACCGGCTCCACAGCACTCTTTGAGCCTCTCCTGTCTCCACTCGAGAGGTGGGACTCGGGAGAACTCGCTCCTGTCCTCCATCTGTCCGTCCTTCTATATCTTCTTCCATATCCGGAGTGTACGGGCGGTCGGTGCCGTCCCTCTCGGTGTGGTCGCAGGGCTTCTTCCAGCATGTCAGCTCTGTCGGCCGCGGCTCTCAGGTCCTTAATGTCCGCCTCCTTTACTCTCACCCTGATCTCAGGAGAGAGCACGGACATAAACTTCTCCATGACCATAAGCCTCTTGACATCCTCAGCCGACCTCGCTCCTTCAGACTCCAGCCACTTAAGGAACTTCCTCTCCATGTCCCTCGCCGTCTCCACATAAGATTTTCCTGGCGAACGGGTACATTCCCTGAATCTCTTCCTGTAACATTCCGGGGTGAGCTTGAAAGAATGGAGCACAGCTCTCTTTACAGCATCGTAGTTGGTACACTCCTGGAGGTCGAGCATATTGTAGGCTTCACGAGCTTCACCGGTGAGCCTACCCTGAACCAGCTCTGCCCACTCTGCCCTCGGCCACTTCTTCAAGGTAGCGAGCTTCTCGAAGTGGTCGAAGAAACCTTCAGCTTCGTTTGGTACAAAGACCGGCAAATCTCGCTCACTCACTCGGCGGTCTTCCTGCAGTGGCGGAGCAGGTGGACCTAGCCCTAGCTCAACTCGCTTCAGCTCCACCTCTTTGTTAGCTTCTATCTCCTGTTGTCTCAGCCTAGCGTCTACCTCTAGCTGTGTCAGCCTAGCTTCTAGCTCGTACTCCTCTCGTCTCAGCTGTGCTTCTCGCTCTTGTTCCTCACACTTCAGTTGCGCTTCCCGCTCTTCCCTGCGCTGCTGTGCTTCTCACTCCTCACCCTTCAGTTGTGCTTCCAGCTGCAGCTTCATTATCTCCAGCTTAACGCTGCGCCTGCTGCCGCTGGATCCTCTGCTGCTTCCACAGATGCTCAGGTGCTCTCCCATACTGGCAGGTGTTTGTGGCCGTTCCTCCCCCAAAGCTTCGTCTCGTGCCCTGAGCTGTGCCATGATCTCCAGTCTTCTCTCTCCCACTTTGGAAGATCTCAACTTTATCCCAAAATGGTCTGCTATTGATTGTAACTGTGCCTTGGTGCACTCCTTCAGCACCTGCTCATCTCTAGTGTCAATGAACCTTGTTACCTTATCATCCTCCATCTTGAGCTATGAGTGATAACCTGTACCTGATACCTAATACCACTGCAAAGTACCACAACTGCAACCTTTATGTTGATCGTGATCCTGGCGAGGTCGCCAATGTCGGGGTTCACGACCATAAGAGGGGCGAGTAACAGTATACCCAAGGTCACTCACTGTAGCCCTGCGGGTCTTCACTCTATCCTCGTGGCGTCAATGTTCACCAGGAGGGTATCCCAGTCAATCCCAACCGGCCTCTGATCGACAATGAGTGAGAACACAGCTTGTTCTCTCTATAGCTGTGTGCCCGCCCCGACACTAGGCTCTACTACTTACCACAAGGTCGCCAACTGGTGTTTCCTGTGTCCAGTAACACGTCAGTGGTTTTGTTGAATTGTGGTAGCAGTGGCAAAAACACACTCAATAGATCTGATATCAGGCAGGTAGTTATTTCTATCACTCTATTTCCTTTCATGTATTATATAGCCACAAGAAATATGGAGGGGATGATATAAACACCAAGGTATTTTGTATTTTACTTAAAACTCAAGACATCACAAGATTATATCAATAAGCAAACAGCTATTTCATGCAGAAGTCGCTCGTTCTCCCAAATAATCACGAACTCGCCAAGCCGGCAATGCTCCCCCTCACGTCAATGTCAAAATCAGCTGGGCGACTCCCACTGCGCGAATGTTCGTTTATTTGTTTGCCTGGCGTGAGGCGCCTGTTTCTTTAAATTCTCAAGGATCACTAAATGTTCAAACACACAATATTTGCGACAATAGCATGTAAATACTTCGCTGCACTGATCTTGAGCTCAATCAAACATTTCCATATTAATGGACACAATAATTCACTACCGTGGTATAACACACTGCCCTTCATTTAATGATAATGTATGCAAGCATATATAACTGGAGTTCTCAGTAATTCCTTTCGTGGGCGAATATTCAATTGATCACTGCACACATGAATGGTTATTCAATACACAAGCATCGACACATGTATATAGATAAATCATAGATATCAATAATGGTAATAATGTGGTTACTGGGCACATAGCCTAACACCAAATACTGGTACATTTATATATATATATATTCTCTCACTAAATGATCATATTAAAGTCTCATGAAAGACATTATCAACACAGTAAATTCATCAATTACTATGGGTGCCTGCACACACCAATAATAATAATAAATACCGTGGGTGCTCTATGTAGCCCCACTGCACACTTGTGCCTTACTGTGACATGGGTGAGCCTTGCTCACGACATACAAAATACTCTGGCTAAATAATATAGCTGACTAAAGGGGAATTGGGAGGGAAACTAGAATCACCTACTTCCACCTATCCTCCGGTGAGAGTTGAGTTGTAGCTCCTGGTTCAGGTTCCTGCCTCGTGTAGGGAACGCCCCCACACACACTCTGTCGTGTCCTCCAGGAACTCAATCAACGTCCCAAAATAAATGCGTCGTCACCGTGTTCTGTCCTCCGCGGGTCCCTGCTCCTCCTGCACGTCTTGTAGGGTTGGAGTCGGTCTCCCGGCCGTCAACTTCTCCTCCTGATTACGACTGCCTGCCTACGTCTCGGCTGCAGTCGTACGGATTCCCGATTAATGTCTTCTTTCACTGCTTCCCAGTGGATTGGCCCAGCCGCTACGTCGTCACTGTGAAGCTATCAGACGTCCCAGACGATACTGCCTAGACTTCACCTGCACAGCACCCGACCCTGGAGCACTTGATGCTTAATATTCTGTCAATTCCCTCTTCAGTCCACACATGGAATGAAGGAAGACCTCTGGCGTACTTGCAGACTACGGGTGACGCGTAAGATCCATGGGAGAGGCGTATTACTGTCAGATTGACAGGATACACCTTCATACATCCGTCCGCCTTGAAGTGTCGTGTCAGACTGATTCCCTCATGGAGGATTGGCCCAGCCACTACGTCATCACTGTGAAGCTGTCAGCCGTCGTATGTGTCGCTACCTAGACTCTACTCTTGCACAACACCTGTCCCTGGAGCACTTGTTGCTCATTATTCTGTCAGTTCCTTCTTCGGTCCACACATGGAATGAAGGAAGACCCCACAGGTGTTGGCAGACCACAGGTGATGCGTAAATCCTCCAGAGACGGGGTAAACTGTCCAACTGACAGGACCCCCCAGCGCATGTCCGACCTCCTTGACGTGCTGTCTTAGTCTGATGGCGCCAGAGTCGCGCACTGACCGGACCCCCTTCCTTCGTGATGTCATATTCGCCATGAGAGGTTTTCATTGGCTCCCTGTGCCACATCGCTGTCGGTGACCAATCTGGTGCCACTGACGTCACACAGTTTTGGCGGCAAAACAGAGTAGCCAGCGCCATATTGGCTTCCTAAAGGGCCTATACCACAGCCCAAAATACTCTTCTTTTACAAATTTCTCGGCAAGGCGAGAACACTACTCTCTCCCACATATATCAAACTGCAATGTAGAGAACGCTCGGGTAAAGTGGACATGACTCTTACAGCAGGCGTGGGAGAAATATAAGGGGGGGAATACCGTCACAACAGTCACATCAGGAAGAAGATAACAGTGAAGGAACAGGTGATGAAACTTAGGGTGGGTGAGGACAGGTACACAGAGAATGACAAAGAGGTGTGTGAAGAACTCAACAAAAGGTTCCAGGAGGTCTTTACAATAGAACAGGGAGACGTCACGGCACTAGGAGAGGTGGCAGCAAACCAGGTGACCTTGGAAATGTTCAAAATTACATGAGATGAGGTCAAGAAGCACCTATTGGAGCTGGATGTGAGAAAAGCTCTGTGACCAGACGGAATCTCACCATGGGTATTGAAAGAGTGTGCAGGAGCACTTTGCTTGCCACTCTCCATAGTGTATAGTAGGTCACTGGAAACGGGAGACCTGCCAAAAATATGGAAGACTGTTAATGTAGTAACAATATACAAAAAGGGTAACAGACAAGAGGCACTGAACTACAGGCCATTGTCCTAAACTTGTATACCATGTAAGGTGATGGAGAAGATTGTGAGAAAAAACCTAGTAACACATCTGGAGGGAAGGGACTTCGTGACAACACATCAACATGGGTTCAGGGAGGGTAAATCTTGCCTTACAGGATTGATAGAATTCTATGATCAAGTGACAAAGATTAAGCAAGAAAGAGAAGGATGGGAAGACTGCATTTTTTTGGACTGTCGGAAAGCCTTTGACACAGTACCCCATAAAAGGTTGATGCATAAGCTGGAGAAACAGGCAGGAGTAACTGGTAGGGCGTTCCAGTGGATAACGGAGTACCTAAGCAATAGGAAGCAGAGAGTTACATTGAGGGGTGAGACCTCAGAATGGCGTGAAGTCATCAGTGGAGTTCCACAGGGATCAGTACTCGGACCTATCTTGTTTCTGATATACGTAAATGATCTCCCAGAGGGTATAGACTCATTCCTCTCATTGTTTGTTGACGACGCCAAAATTATGAGAAGGATTAAGACAGAGGACAGCTTGAGGCTTCAAGAAGAAATGGACAAGCTGCAGGAATGGTCGAACAAATGGCTGTTAGAGTTTAACCCAAGCAAATGTTATGTAATGAAGATAGGGATAGGATGCAGAAGACCAGGTACAAGGTATCATTTGGGAGATTAAATACTTCAGGAGTCAGAGAGAGAGAAAGACCTGGGGGTTGATATCACGCCAGACCTGTCCCCAAAGCTCATATCAAGAGGATAACATCAGCAGCATATGCCAGGTTGGCTAACATAAGAACGGCTTTTAGAAACTTGTGCAAGGAATCTTTCAGAACATTATATACCACATATATTAGACCAATCCTGGAGTATGCGGCTCCAGCATGGAGTCCATACCTAGTCAAGCATAAGACTAAACTAGAAAAGGTTCAAAGGTTTGCCACAAGACTAGTACACGAGCTGAGAGGTATGAGCTACGAGGAGAGTCTACGGGAATTAAACCTCACTTCGTTGGAAGACAGAAGAGTTAGGGGGGGACATGATCACCACATTTCAGATTCTCAAGGGAATCGACAGGGTTGATAAAGACAGGCTATTTAACACAAGGGGCACACGCACTAGGGGACACATGTGGAAACTGAGTGCCCAAATGAGCCACAGAAATATTAGAAAGAACTTTTTTAGTGTCAGAGTGGTTGACAAATGGAATGCATTAGGAAGTAATGTGGTAGAGGCTAACTCCATATACAGTTTCAAGTGTAGATATGATAGAGCCCAATAGGCTCAGGAATCTGTACACCTGTTGATTGACGGTTGAGAGGCGGGACCAAAAAGCCAGAGCTCAACCCCCGCAAGCACAACTAGGTGAGTACACATCCAGGGAATGTTCCACTGGATGACCACCATGTTAATGTGACCACACAGCCAGGGAATGTTCCACTGCATGACTACCATGTTAATGTGACCACACAGCCAGAGAATGTTCCACTGGATGACTTCTATGTTAATGTGGCCACACAGCCAGGGAATGTTCCACTGGATGACCACCATGTTAATGTGATTATTGTAAACCGGCCATTGTAAACAAAGGCACTGCAAGGAGAGTGTTTTGGTGAAACTATAGCCCACAAACGAGCCTTTTACAACACAAATTTCCTCCTGCAAATTCTAGTTAGCAGGGTGACTTACAACAAAGGAATATAGTCACTATTTGTTTGCGCAACTTGCATAACAGGAGGAAGGTGCCACAGTTAGGTTAGTTTATTAGCTCAGATTTATTTGCCAGTTATTTCCTATGTCTAGTATTAATCGTCACAAGGCATGATTACACAACCTCACATGAGTAAGAGTCTCTAATATTCTTTATGTGCTACAATTGAAGTATATCTGTTCTTGGTAATGTTACGTTGTAACATTTCCCTAGGTATATTGTGAGCACACCAGAAAGTAGTTGAGCTGCGACACACCAGGACTAGATTGTCGCAATTAATACCTGCTCATGATGGATCACATATGCGGACCAAGTCCGATGCTGGAAGATCAGCTCTCACACTACAAACAGCTGATGTTATATAATTCTAAACTAACAAATAGTAGTGTGAATTAAACCCTTAAACCTTAAAAGGCGCAATAAATTTAAAGCTGGGGTGAGTCACTATTCCAGGACGGTGCACCATAGCTCTGAATGGTTGGGAGTACTTCATAAGATTTATAAGTCCCGCGGCTACACAAGGGTTCACATCCGCTTCATCAGGGCTCTAGTAAACAGACACTATTTAAATAAAAATCGTGGGCAACATTCACGGGTGTGAAGGCCTCAGTTTTGAGTGAGCAACCAAGGCAAGCGCACACAGCATGAGCAAACAGCACTGCTGTTCACCTTGTGACCACAGCATCGTCTAAAAATGTCAAAATATATATGTAATTGATATTATTTAGCCATGATAGTATTACAGAAGGGCCTGACTGTGATAAACACTGTGTTCAATGTTCAGATATCAGTGAACACAATGCTGTTCAAGATGTTTACAGCGCTAGCCACAGCACACTGTCATTGTTTCGTCCATCTGTGAATCTTCAAACAACTTCTCATGTTCCATTACAAAATAAACTTGTTGAAAAATATTCATTTAGAGGATTTAGTGACCGGGATTCTGAAAATCGGATTGTGGTGAGAATTAGCGATGTGCGCAGTATGATGGGAGGAGGAATCTTTATGAGGAGGGAGGGAGAGTTGGCGTCGTTTGTTGACTCTGTGTACTCACCTAATTGTGCTTGCGGGGGTTGAGCTCTGGCTCTTTGGTCCCGCCTCTCAACTGTCAATGAACAGTTGTACAGATTCCTGACCCTATTGGGCTCTATCACATCTACATATGAAACTGTGTATGGAGTCAGCCTCCACCACATCACTGCCTAATGCATTCCATTTGTTAACTACTCTGACACTGAAAACGTTCTTTCTAACGTCCCTGAGGCTCATTTGGGTACTCAGTTTCCACCTGTGTCCCCTTGTTCGCGTACCACCCGTGTTAAACACGGGTGGTACGCGAAAATAGTTTTTCTTTATCTACCCTGTCAATTCCTCTGAGAATTTTGTAGGTAGTGATCATGTCTCCCGTTACTCTTCTGTCTTCTAGTGTCGTGAGGTGCATTTCATGCAGCGTTTCTTCGTAACTCATGCCTCTTTGTTCTGGGATTAGCCTAGTGGCATATCTCTGAACTTTTTCAAGCTTCGCCTTGACTACGGACTCCATGCTGGGGCTGCATACTCCAGGATTGGTCTTACATATGTGTATACAAGGTTCTGAATGATTCCTTAAACAGGTTCCTGAAGGCAGTTCTGATGTTAGCTAGTCTTGCATATGCCGCAGATGTTATTCTTTTAATGTGGGCTTCTGGAGACAGGGTTGGTCTGATTTCAACTCCTAGATCCTTCTCTCTGTCCGTTTCATGAAGGACTTCATCTCCCATTCTGTATCCTGTATCTGGTCTCCTGTTTCCACTATCTAGTTTCATTACCTCCTGTTTCCACTATCTAGTTTCATTACCTTACATTCATTACCTTCAACTCGGGTTGAAGTTTAGTAGCCATTTGTTGGACAATTCATGCAGTCTGTCTAGGTCATCTTGTAGTCTCATACTGTCTTCCTCCGTCTTAATCCTCCTCATAATTTTTGCATCCTCAGCAAACAATGAGAGGAATGATTCTATTCCATCTGGAAGATCATTTACATATATAAGAAACAGTATGGGTATAAGGACAGAACCCTGTGGTACCCCACTGGTAACATCTTACCAATCTGATACCTCACCCTGCACAGTGACTCGCTGTCTTCTGTTACTCAGGTACTCCCTTATTCAATAGAGTACCTTCCCTTTCAATCCTGCCCGCATCTCCAGTTTTCGCACTAGTCTCTGGTGCGGCACTGTGTCAAAGACTTTCTAGCAATCCAAAAATATGCAGTCTGCCCACCCCTCTCTTTCTTGCCTGATTCTTGTCGCCTGATTGTAGAAATCAATTAATCCTGTTAGGCATGACTTGCCATCCCTGAAACCATGTTGGTCTTGTGACACAAAGTTTCTTCACTCCAGATGCTCGACTAGCTTTTTTCGCACAATTTTCTCCATTAGCTTGCATGGTATGCAAGTTAGGGACACTGGCCTGTAGTTCAGTGCCTCCTGTCTATCCCCCTTATTTATTTATTTATTTATGCATATACAAGGAGGTACATTGGGATTGTGAGTATACATAATATGGTAATTACAATTTTGAAAAGCCACTAGTACGCGCAGCGTTTCGGGCAGAAACGTATAAAACCCTTCTTGTATATCGGGACCACGTTTGCCGCCTTCCAAATTTCTGGCAGTTAACCTGTTACCAGTGATTTGTTATACACCATGGAGCCTGGCAGGCACTGTGCTTCTGCCCCTTTCTTTAGTATCCATAGTGATCTATAGCCTTTGTCACATCCAACTCTAGCAAGAGCTTCCTTACATCCTCACTGGTAAACCAAAATTCCTCTAGTGGTGCCTGGTTAATTATTCCATCTCCTATCTCTGGAATTTCTCCTTGCTCTAATGTGAAGCCTTTCTGGAATTTCAATTTGAGTTCCTCGCACACGTCTTTGTCCTTTGTAGTGAATCTGTCTGCCCCTATCCTCAGTTTCATTACCTGTTCCTTCACTGTTGTCTTTCTCCTGATATAGCTGTCCAGCAATTTGGGTTGGGTCTGAGCCTTGCTTGCTATATCGTTTTCATATTGCCCTTTTGCCTCTCTTCTCACCCTGATGTAGTCATTCCTGGCTCTCTGATAACCTTCTCTTCTCTCAAGGGTCCTGTTATTTTTAGTTTATCCATGCTCTTTTACTCTGTTGCTTAGCTAGCTTACATCTCTGATTAGACCATTAGTTTCTAATCTACATTTCAGTTATTACCTTTTGGGCCAGGATAAACTTTTCTGCTACCTCCTTGCACTTCTGCGTGATGTATTTCATTATGTCTTGGGCTGTCTTTTCCCTTAGCTTTGCTTCCCATGTTACATCCGTTAGGAATTTTCTTATATCCTCGTAATTTCCCTTATGGAATGCCAGCCTTTTGCTTTCAGTTCCCTTTCTAGAGTACTTCAGCCCTTCTTCGACCAGATACTCAAGGGTCACTACACTGTGATCGCTCATTCCTACTGGGGCCTCGAAGTCAATTTCCCTTATGTCGGAGTCATTCAGAATGAAGACTAGGTTGAGTCTCGCTAGTTCATCGTTACCCTCATCCTAGTGGGTTCCCTGACATGTTGGCTTAGAAAGTTTCTTGTCGTCACCTCCACTAGTTTGGCTCTCCATGTATGCTCTCCTCCATGTGATTCCTTGTTCTCCCAGTCTATCCTTCCGTGATTGAAGTCCCACATGATGAGCAGATGGGATCGATTTCTATAGGCAGCAGAGGCTGCCCTCTAAATTATATTATTAACTGCCATGTTGTCTCTGTCATACTCTTGCCTGGGGTCTTCTGTCATTTGGTGGTGGGTTATATATCACCGCTACTACTACTCTGGGTCCTCCCATCGTCATGGTGCCTGCTATGTAGTCTCTAAACCCTTCACAGCCTGGGATAACCATCTCCTTGAAACTCCATTCCTTTCTCACGAGTAAGGCCACTCCGCCTCCTCCCCTTCCCTCCCTCGCTTTCCTTATTACAGTGTAATCCTGGGGAACACACACCACATTTGTTATGATTCCTGAGAGTTTTGTTTCCGTGATTCTAGTTACATCTGGGTTTACGTCTTGTGCTCTTTCCCTAAATTCACTCGCTTTGCTTGTAATCCCGTCTATGTTCATGTACATCACCATGAAGCTGACTCTTTTCTGTCCATCCCCAGTTTCTGTTGCTTCCACTGGAGAAGGTAAACATGGAGGGGGATGGGGAGGGGGAAAGGGGGGCCCTAGGTTGAGAGGGGGGCTGAGAGTGAGGGGGACCTGGGTTGTGGGGGCTGGGAGGATCTGGTTTGGATAGGGTAGGGGCGAAGTGAGGGCTTGGAGAGGTGGAGGAGAAGGGAGGGTTTGGGGGGATAGGGAGAAAGGGGAGGTTGTTAGGGGAAGGGGGGGAGGGAGAACTTGAAAGGGTGGGGGAGAAGGAAGGGCTTGGGGGTGGGGGAGAAGGGCTTGGGGAAGAGGGGGAGAATAGAGGGCTTGGGGGGAGAAGGGAGGGCTTAGGGGGTGGGAGAGGAGGGAGGTGATAGGGGGGTGGGGGATAAGGGAGGGTTTAGGGTGGGGGGAGGAGTATAGGGGCTGGGGCATGTAGGGCTTCTATTGGTTGGGAGAAGGGTGTGATCCTCCTCCCACTGGGGCTGTTGAATTGCCTATGGAGGGATCCCCACTCCCTTCTGGGATCGTAGGGTTCTGGGTTGTGGTTCCCTGATTCCTTTCCCTCTCCTTGCTGCTGCTGCCCTCTGTCTCTCCTTCCTAGTCATATCCCTCTGCAGGAATACCTTTTTGTACTTCTGCACATTGAGTAGGCTGCTTTTCTTTGCTAAAATTTCCTCTTTTGTGTCCTCGCTTTTGAAAACCCCTTTTATTAATTGATCTTTGTCCTTGTTGTACCGGCCAAGCCTGAAAACCTTTTATATATTCAATTTTTCCCCCTCCATCCGTACTCCTTCAAGGATCTCTTTGACTGTGGCTTTGTCCATATCTCTTCTCACCCTTGGAGTGGCCCCTATTTGCTTCATAATACCTACTACGACTACTGCTCTTTTCCTCTCTATCAGTTACCTAGTACATCTTGCTGCTTCCTGATAAGTAGCAACTTTCATGGCAATTTCCTGTACTGCAGAGACCACTTCCGGGGTCCTTCTAAGTATATCTGTAAATGAGGTTGTAATGTCGAAGTCCCTTCTATAGTTACATTACCATCTTCCTGAGGGCTGTTACGTAGCTGATATTGGGGGATTCTCTTTCAGGCTTTTAATCTCCTTCCTTGCCACAATTAGCTCATCCTGCAGGTTAGCTACCTTTTCCCTCATTACCTGTAGTTACACCCTGATTTCACTCAACATTTGAACAAGTGCCTCTTCAAGCGAGACATCTTGTCCTCCTCCTCCCACTGTGTTACGTCTGCTCTCTGCCATGTTTGTTTACAATTCCAGTTCTCCAATCCAATGTGTGTGCGTGTGTGTGTGTGAGTGTGTGTGTGTGTGTGTGTGTGTGTGTGTTTGTGTGTGTGTGTGTGCGTGTGTGTGTGTGTGTACTCACCTAGTTACTCACCTAGTTTTGCTTGCAGGGGTTGAGCTCTGGCTCTTTGGTCCCACCTCTCAACCGTCAATCAACAGGTGTACAGATTCCTGAGCCTATTGGGCTCTATCATATCTACACTTGAAACTATGTATGGAGTCAGCCTCCACCACATCACTTCCTAATGTATTCCATTTGTCAATTACTCTGACACTATAAAAGTTCTTTCTAATATCTCTGTGGCTCATTTGGGCGCTCAGTTTCCGCCTGTGTCCCCTTGTGTGTGTGCCCCTTGTGTTAAATGGCCTGTCTTTATCTACCTTATCAATTCCCTTGAGAATCTTGAATGTGGTGATCATGTTCCCCCTAACTCTTCTGTCTTCCAGCGAAGTGAGGTTTAATTCCCGTAGTCTCTCCTCGTAGCTCATACCTCTCAGCTCGGGTACTAGCCTGGTGGCAAATATATGAACCTTTTCCAGTTTAGTCTTATCCTTGACTAGATATGGACTCCATGCTGGGGCTGCATACTCCACGATTGGCCTGACATATGTGGTATACAAAGTTCTGAATGATTCTTTACACAAATTTTTTAATGCCGTTCGTATGTTGGCCAGCCTGGCATATGCCGCTGATGTTATCCTCTTGATATGTGCTGCAGGAGACAGGTCTGGCGTGATATCAACTCCCAAGTCTTTTTCTTTCTCTGACTCCTGAAGAATTTCCTCTCCCAGATAATACCTTGTATTTGGCCTCCTGCTCCCTGCACCTATCTTCATTATATTACATTTGGTTGGGTTAAACTCTATCAATCACTTGTTCGACCATTCCTGCAGTTTGTCTAGGTCTTCTTGAAGCCTCAAACAGTCCTCTTCTGTCTTAATCCTTCTCATAATTTTGGCATCGTCCGCAAACATTGAGAGAAATGAATCTATACCCTCCGGGAGATCATTTACATATATCAGAAACAATATAGGACCGAGTACAGAGCCCTGTGGGACTCCACTGGTGACTTCACGCCAATCGGAGGTCTCACCCCTCACCGTAACTCTCTGCTTCCTATTGCTTAGGTACTCCCTTATCTACTGGAGCACCTTACCAGCTACACCTGCCTGTCTCTCCAGCTTATGTACCAGCCTCTTATGCGGTACTGTGTCAAAGGCTTTCCGACAATCCAAGAAAATGCAGTCCGCCCAGCCCTCTCTTTCTTGCTTAATCTGTGTTACCTGGTCATAGAATTCTATTAAGCCAGTCAGGCAAGATTTACCCTCCCTGAACCCATATTGTCGATTTGTCACGAAGTCCCTTCTCTCCAGATGTGCTACCAGGTTTTTTCTCACGATCTTCTCCATCACCTTGCATGGTATACAAGTTAAGGCCACTGGCCTGTAGTTCAGTGCCTCTTGCCTGTCGCCCTTTTTGTATATTGGGACCACATTCGCCGTCTTCCATATTTCTGGTAGGTCTCCCGTCTCCAGTGACCTACTATACACTATGGAGAATGGCAAGCAAAGTGCCTCTGCACACTCTTTCAGTACCCATGGCGAGATCCCGTCTGGACCAACAGCCTTTCTAACATCCAGGTCCAGCAGGTGTCTCTTGACCTCCTCTCTCGTAATTTCAAACTCTTCCAAGGCCGCCTGGTTTACTTCCCTTTCTCCTAGCACAGTGACCTCACCTTGTTCTGTTGTGAAGACCTCTTGGAACCTCTTGTTGAGTTCATCACACACCTCTTTGTCATTCTCTGTATACCTGTCCTCGCCTGTTCTAAGTTTCACTACCTGTTCTTTCACTGTTGTTTTCCTTCTGATGTGACTGTGGAGTAGCTTTGGTTCGGTCTTGGCTTCGTTTCCTATATCATTTTCATAACTTTTTTCTGCTTCTCTTCTCACCCTGACATACTCATTCCTGGTTCTCTGGTATCTCTCTTTGCTTTCTGGTGTTCTGTTATTCCGGAAGTTCCTCCACGCCCTTTTGTTCAGTACCTTTGCTTCCATACATGCCCTATTATACCATGGATTCTTCTTTTGCTTCTTGGATTTTTCCTTTGGGCCGGGATGTATCTGCTTACTGCCTCCTGACACTTTTGGGTGACATAGTCCATCATATCTTGTACAGACTTAGCTCTGAGGTCTGTGTCCCAAGGTATTTCCCTTAGGAAGCTTCTCATCTCCTCATAATTTCCCTTTCGGTATGCCAGCCTTTTGTTTCCTAGTTCTTTTTCTTTTTTTTTTGGGGGGGGGGATAATTCCTAACTCTACCAGGTACTCAAAGTTCAATACACTGTGATCACTCATTTCTAAGGGCGCTTCCATCTTGACTTCCCTTATATCCCACTCATTTAGGGTAAATATCAGATCAAGCATTGCTGGTTCATCCTCTCCTCTCATTCTTGTTGGCTCCTTGATGTGCTGGCTTAGAAAGTTTCTTGTTGCCACTTCCAGCAGCTTAGCTCTCCATGTTTCTGGTCCTCCATGCGGGTCTCTGTTCTCCCAATCTATCTTCCCATGGTTGAAGTCTCTCATGATTAGTAGTCCAGATCCATTCCTGCTAGCAACAGAAGCTGCTCTCTCCATTATGTTAATGGTGGCCATATTGTTTCTATCATATTCCTGTCTGGGTCTTCTGTCGTTTGGTGGCGGATTATATATGACTACGACTATAATTTTTTGGCCTTCAGTTATTATTGTTTCTATTATGTAGTCACTGAAACCTTCACATCCCTGAACAACCAACTCCTCGAAATCCTAGCCTTTTCTTACCAGCAGAGCTACACCACCCCTACCTCTTCCTTCTCTCTCTTTCCTCATAACATAATAGTCCTGTGGGATCACTGCGTTCGTTATTGTGTGTGTGTGTGCTCACCTATTTGTGCTTGCGGGGGTTGAACTCTGGCTCTTTGGTCCCGCATCTCAACTGTCAATCAACAGGTGTACAGGTTCCGGAGCCTATTGGGCTCAATCATATCTACACTTGAAACTGTGTATGGAGTCAGCCTCCACCACATCACTGCCTAGTGCATTCCATTTGTCAACTACTCTGACACTAAAAAAATTCTTTCTAATATCTCTGTGACTCATTTGGGCACTCAATTTCCACCTGTACTAACCTATTTGTACTCACCTATTTGTGCTTGCGGGGGTTGAGCTTTGGCTCTTTGGTCCTGCCTCTCAACTGTCAATCAACTGATGTACAGATTCCAGAGCCTACTGGGCTCTATCATATCTACATTTTAAACTGTGCATGGAATCAGCCTCCACCACATCACTGCCTAATGCATTCCAACCATTAACTATTCTGACACTGAAAAAGGTCCATCTAACTTCTCTATGGCTCATGTGGATACTCAGTTTCCACCTGTGTCCCCTTGTTCGCATCCCACCAGTGTTGAATAGTTTGCCCTTGTTTACCCGGTCGATTCTCCTGAGGATATTGTAGGTTGTGATCATGTCTCCCCTTACTCTTCTGTCTTCCAGTGTCGTTAGGTGCATTTCCCACAACCTTTCCTAGTAACACATGCCTCTTAGTTCTGGGACTAGTCTAGTGGCATACCTTTGGACTTTTTCCAGCTTCGTCTTGTGCTTGACAAGATACGGGCTCCATGCTGGGGGCCTCATACTCCAGGATTGGTCTTACATATGTGGTGTTCAAGATTCTGAATGATTCCTTACACAGGTTCCTGAACGCTATTCTGATGTTAGCCAGCCTCGCATATGCCGCAGACGTTATTCTTTTTATATGGGCTTCAGGAGACAGGTTTGGTGTGATATCAACTCCTAGATCTTTCTCTCTGTCCGTTTCATTAAGTACTTCATCTCCTATTCTGTATCGTGTGTCTGGCCTCCTGTTTCCACTGCCGAGTTTCATTACTTTGCATTTACTCGGGTTGAACTTCAACAGCCATTTGTTGGACCATGCACTCAATCTGTCCAGGTCATCTTGTAGCCTCCTACTATTATCCTCAGTTTCAATCCTCCTCATAATTTTTACATCATCGGCGAACATTGAGAGACACGATTCTATACCCTCTGGGAGATCATTTACATATATCAGAAACAGTATAGGTCCATGGACTGACCCCTGCAGGACTCCACTTGTAGCGTCTCGCCAATCTGAGACCTCACCCCTCACACTGACTCGTTGTCTCCTAATGCTTAGGTTCTCCTTTATCACACGGAGTACCTTCCCTTTCACTCCAGCCTGCATCTCCAGCTTTTTCACTAGCCTCTTGTGTGGCACTGTATCAAAGGCTTTCTGACAATCCAAAAATATGCAGTCTACCCACCCTTCTCTTTCTTGCCTGGTCGTAGAATTCAAGTAACCCTGTGGGGCAGGACCTGCATCCCTGAACCCATGTTGATGCTGTGTTACAAAGTTCTTTCGCTCCAGATGCTCCACTAGCTTTCTTCGCACAATCTTCTCCATCAGCTTGCATGGTATGCAGGTTAGGGACACCGGCCTGTAATTCAGTGCCTCCTGTCTATCCCCTTTTTGTATATTGGGACTACATTAGCTGCTTTCCAAATTTCTGGCAGTTCCCCTGTTGCCAGTGATTTGTTATACACTATGGAGAGTGGTAGGCACAGTTCTTCTGCTCCTTCCTTTAGTATCCAAGGGAAGATTCCATCTGGTCCTATAGCCTTTGTCACATCCAACTCTAGTAAACACTTCCTTACTTTCCTGCTGGTAATCTCAAACTCTTCCAGTGGTTCCTGGTTAGCTATTCCCTCTCTTATCTCTGGAATTTCTCCTTGCTCTAAGGTGAAGACCTCTTGGAATTTCTTATTCAGTTCCTCACACACTTCCTTCTCGTTTGTAGTGAATCCTTCTGCCCCTATCCTTAATTTCATAACCTGTTCCTTTCTGTTGTTAGTCTCCTGATGTGGCTATGCAACAATTTAGGCTGAGTCTTTGCCTTGCTTGCGATGTCATTTTCGAATTGTCTTTCTGCCTCTCTTCTCATCCTGACATATTCATTCCTGGCATTCTGGAATCTTTCTCTGCTCTCCAGTGTCCTGTTATTCCTATAGTTTATCCATGCCTTTTACTTTGCTGCTTAGCTAGCCTACATCTCTGATTAAACCATGGGTTTCTCATCTTCAATTCACTGTTTTCATTTTGGACTGGGACAAACTTGTTTGCTGCGTCCTTGCGCTTCTGCGTGATGTAGTCCAACAAGTCTTGGGCCATCTTTTCCCTGAGCTCTGTTTCCCATGCTATTTCTGTTAGGAATTTTCTTTTCTACTCATAGTTTCCTTTTCGGTATGCTAACCTTTTGGTTTCGGTATCCCTCCTCGTGTTCAATAACCCTTCTTCAATCAGGTACTCAAATACCAGTACCCTGTGGTCGCTCATTCCTACTGTGGCCTCAAAACCGATTTCTCTTATGTCAGAGTCGTTCAGATTGAAGACCAGGTCGAGTCTCACTGGTTCGTCATTTCCTCTCATCCTAGTGGGTTCTCTGACTTGCTGGGTTAAAAAGTTTCTGGTCACCATCTCCAGTAGTTTGGCTCTCCACGTATCCTCGCCTCCATGCGGTTCCTTGTTCTCCCAGTCCTTCCGTGATTGAAGTCGCCCATGATGAGCAGGTGGGATCTATTTCTACAGGCAGCAGAGGCTGCCCTCTCAGTTATAATGTTAACTGCCATGTTGTTTTTGTACTCTTGACTGGGTTTTCTGTCATTTGGAGGATGATTGTATATTACTGATACTACAATTCTTGGTCCTCCCATTGTCATAGTGCCTGCTATGTAGTCTCTTAACCACTCACAGCCCGGGATAGCCATCTCCTTAAAACTCCATTCCTTTATCATGAGTAGGGCCACTCTGCCTCCTCCCCTACCTTCCCTCTCTTTCCTTATTACTGCGTACTCCTGCGGAAACACGGCATTTGTTATGATTCCAGAGAGTTTTGTTTCCGTGAGTCCGATTACATCTGGTTTCACTTCTTGTGCTCTTTCCCTTAGTTCACTTGTCTTGCTTGTGATCCCATCTATGTTCCAGTACATCACCCTGAAAATGACTCTTCTGGTTCTCATCTGGGGGGGACCTGTGGGATCTGGGGTGAGTGGGAGCTGGGAGGATCTGGTATGGGGAGACAGGTGGAGGAGGAAGGGCTTGGTAGGTGGGGGTGAGGGAGAGAGGGAGGTAGGGTGGGTGGGTGAGAGGGGGAGGGTAGGGGGGGAGAGTGAGAGGGGGAGGGTTGGGGGGAGAGTGAGAGGGGGAGGGTTGGGGGGCTGAGAGGGGGAGGGTTGGGGGAGGAGAGGCTATGGGAGATGGGGGGGCTTGGGGGGGGTGGGCATGAAGGCTGAGGTGGGTGAGGAAGAGGGGAGGGTTCAGGGGAGTGGTGGAGAGGGGAAGACTTAGGTGGAGTGGGGGAGAGTGGGGAGTTTAGAGGGACAGGGGAGAATGGAGGGCTTGGGGGTGGGTGAGACAGAAGGGCATTTGGGAGAAGGGAAGGCTTGGGGGATGGGGGAGAAGGGAGATCCTGGGGAGAGGGGTGAGTGGGAGGAGGGGGGTGGGTTGGTGGGGGTAGGGTTCCCTAGGTGGTTACTTAGTGGGGGGCTGACAGGGGATGGGGCATGTAGGGTGTCTGTTGGGTAGAATGTGGGGGTGGTGCCCCACTCCCTGTGGCTGTTGCACTGTTTGAGGAGGGTTCCCCACTCCCCTCTGGGATTGAAAGGTTCGGGGTTGTGGTTCTTTGATTCCTTTCTCTCTCCCTGCGCTCCTTCCTCACGTCTGCTGCCTACTTTCTCTCTTCCCTTGTCATATCCCTCTGCAGGAATGCATTTTTGAACTTCTGTACATTTGCTAGACAGCACTTCCTTGCTAACAGTTACTCTTTCGTGATTTCGCTCATGAATACCACCTTTATCATTTGGTCTCTGTCCTTGTTGTACTTTCCAAGCCTGAAAACCTTTTCAATATTTTGATCAGTTTCCTCCAACCTTACCTCTTTAAGGATCTCAGTAACTTTGTTTTTGTCCTTGTCTCTCCGCTCCTTTGGGCTGGTCCCTGATTGCTCTTTAATGCCTGCTACTTCTACTGCTCTTTTTCTCTCTATCAACCGGCAAGTACATCTAGCTGCTTCCTGAGAGGAAGCCACTTCCATGGCAACTTCCCTAACTGCAGGCCTAGCTTCAGGGCTCTTTTTAAGCATTTCAGCAAATGAGAGCTGAGTTTTGGAGGTCCCCTCCACAGGTGTATTTCCATCTCCCTGAGGTATGGTTTGTGTCTGGTATTGTGAAGGAGTCTCCTTCAGGCATCTTATCTCCTCCTTTGCTGCCCTTAGTTCATCCTGCAGGTTGGCTACTGTCTCCCTCCTTACCCTCAGTCCTTCACTGAATTCATCCCGCATCTGCTGGAGTACTTCCTTCATCCAGTCTACCTGTGTCCCCTAGTGTGTGTGTGTGCCCTGTGGGACATTTGGGGCTTGAATCTAATTATTTAAATATTAAATTAATATAGTAAATTAAATTACGAAGGACCACCCGCTTTTATAGTAAAGAGGGAAACTGAGAAATTATGATCATTAGATAATTCCTAGATGTGTTGCACAATAATGTGCAAATAATTGTGCTGTGTTTTTGGGTTTTTTGTATTTTATATAATATACACTTGTATAATTATGTGTATAAGAAATTAAATGAACACAAGAGAATTAATTGTGTTTGGCAAGTATTCTACTGCCGTAAATATTATCTAACTCCTGAATGTACTCCTAATTGTGGAATAAAATGTTATCAGGGTTAGTAATGATTAACTAGTATGAGATCAGTAATTTATATTAGTATACTGGATCCCTAAATGGTAATGATCCACTGACTTGAGTGAATCAGTTATTATAACATGGATTCAGGCTATAATGGACAATCTGCTGACAGCCATATATTGAAACATTGGTATAGCCTAAATGGTTAACACTTAATTGGTGTTAGTGATTAATATAAGGTTATGAGCTGTTGCTCTTGGTGACCTAAAGATTCTACTTCAGTATGAAGTGTAGGTCTAAGTGTTGTGGGTAATTGGCTATGAACCACTAAAGCTACCTTATACATGAGGTGAAAGTAGCAATATGTTAGTGTGACTTAGATTAACTGATGTGTTACACTGTTAGTTGACACAATTAATTAAATAGTTAGTCTAGCTTATATCACACAAGGATTAGTTATTAATGATTAATATTTTTAATTATAAATTTAATGCCTATCCGGTTTGAAGGACCATATTGTGGGACATTTGGGGCTTGAATCTAATTATTTAAATATTAAATTAATATAGTAAATTAAATTACGAAGGACCACCCGCTTTTATAGTAAAGAGGGAAACTGAGAAATTATGATCATTAGATAATTCCTAGATGAACCAGTAACTATGGATAAAACACTAGAGAATATGATCACTGAAATAATTAATGGGCTGTATAATTAAATGAATCAAACCTCAAACACCTACATTGGGGGGTTATTACTGGAACTCAGTACGTCCAGGAACTAGTGTGGTTCGTTCACTAATCCAATGTATAATAATCTAATCCTATGAATACTTATGAAATCATTATCGTTATCATGAATGAGAACATAGATTATACGTACATAGACGCTTCCTCTGATTCTCCTGGACTTGTCATGGAACACTAGGAGTTGATTAACATGGGAAATGGCAGCTCAGAGAATTCTTCACACAAGCTGCAAAACAAATGTTTCCAGTAGCAACAAATTAAACTACTGTATTTCTATGCTCAATAAATTAATATTAATGGTAAGAGAAGGATAATGACCTGTGATTGTTTGTTGTTATACGTCGTCACGACAAGCTACCAAGCTATAAGTCTACACCCTATCAGATGCATCAAATAAGGATAAGATACTTAGCTAATATGGGCACTGTGTAAGTTTAGGCTTGCCGAAATTCGCGTCCCAGGCTCTGGTTTAGCCTATCCTGGATACTGACGTGCTTCACTGGTCAGTCACATGGAGTCACAAAGAACCAAATTTAACAAGTTCTGTGAATGACACTGACACCAGGTGAAGGTATTGTCTGCAAGGTTCTTCACGCCTCACAGTGGCGACTTTCTTCTGGAGAATTGATAGCGTTTACCCTGATGGCTGGGTAATGGCGTCTCCTCGTGAGCACCACGTGAACAGGTCCGCACGTGAGCGTTTCAACACGTGCACTGGCGTCTCTTTCCGCCCCACTCCGCGTCCCGCGTTTATTAACCAAATTATTTATTATGGATATTATCATTTCTCGCGGTGGTGCTTGAAATGCTCGGGTTAGGACAGGTTTATTATTTGGAAGAGTTAAATATTATTATTTGCCAGTTCCATGATAGTAAACGTACAATGGAGAAGAATTAATGTCTCTCCAGGGCATTCACGCGTGACGTTAATTTTATTACTAGATAACAGCTATAACTATAAACGCTCTATTTGGCTTTAGTTGGAGATCAGTTTATCTGTAATTAATTATCACACAGAACGCCGTTGTTTATAGAGAATCGAATTCATTTCTCAGGCACATTGGATATAAATGTGTTTATTACAATGAAATCTGACGCAATACTGGCGTCGGGTGACGTAAGAATTCTAGCCTTATTGTACAGATGTAATTATTAGCACATACTAACTCTACGTTGGGTTAATTTTATTCACTACAATGATTAGTAGAATTAGTAATAATTAATGAGAATACAACAGTGTTGGAAATTTCCAACATAACTCCGGGGGGAGGATTCTAGGGTCGTAGTGTAATGTGGAGTACTGACCTATCCCGAAGTTGAGATTAATATTAGTATATTAGTATGTTAGTATGTTAGTACACACATAACGAATGTCCCGTATTTATCAAGGACTTACAAGAAACTTAAGTCTTGCTAATTTCATGTCAAATGAAACATGTTATTTATAGCCTACACAATAACTAAAGAATTGCTATTAGTTAAGAACTATAATAGGCTTGTAGTTTCCCCTAGTGGAAACATGTATTAAATATTGAAACATTAAATGATTAAGTTATCGGTAATCAGGAACCCTCTAAAGCTCACAATAAACTCAACAACTAGGGTCGCAGTGACATGTAATGGTGTATTACGTAGCTGCTGAATCATAGGTAAACTCAGAATAAGTTCCTAAGAACTGATAACACTATTGTATAATTATACAGTAAAGTATTATTAGTCATTTAAGATCAAGGAGACTATGACACTACAGTAAGGTCACTCTCTAGGGTCGCTGTGACTTGTAACTATTGAGTTACTAGACAATAACATCACGCAGCATCATGATCACCCCAAATTCAAATGAGGAAATTGAATTTAATGTGCACTGCTGTGCAGTAGTCATTCTGACTGATGGTACAACTAACTTGCTAACTAGCTAAGATAATAGACAAGTAGAGAACTGAAAAGTTTATTCATTAAAATCAAGGAAAATTCTGAGTCGACAGTGAGATTAGTAGCCTAGTCATTCTGACTTATGAGCTAATTAAATGGCAGCTCATAGGCTTGACACTGTAAACTGGTTAGTACGAAATCACCTTTACATGAAATTGAGTTTATTAAATCAGTCTCTATAAGTATAGTCAACTGGAATTAATGGTGAGTACAGATTAGGCTAGTACTCAGTTGACACTAACTAAAGTCCCTAAACCTACCTAAATAAATGGTTTGAATTTCTAACCTACCTAAGTAAGGGACTAAGCTAATTGTGAGCAAAAATGTACTCGAATTAACAGGGTGAGCTGTATTGAGCTCATTAACAGGTCGAGCTATATTGAACTCGTGAACATGGTGAGCTATATTGAGCTCGTTAGTAGTGCTAACAGGGTGAGTTACAGTGAACTCGTCAACAGTGTTGACAGGGTGAGCTGCAGTGAACTCGTTAGCAGTGCTAACAGGGTGAGCTGCAGATAGCTCGTTAACAGTGTTAACAGGGTGAGTTCAGTGAACTCGTCAACAGTGTTGACAGGGTGAGCTACAGTGAGCTCGTTAGCAGTGCTAATAGGGTGAGCTGCAGTGAGCTCGTTAACAGTGTTAACAGGGTGAGTTCTGTGAACTCGAATTAACAAGGTGGAGTTTTGCATCATTCAATTATCATGGCGAGCAGTGCTCGTGGCATGGGGAACATTAAAGCGTTCGATTGTCATGGCGAGCAATATTAAGCTCGTACACGCATGGGGAACAAGCACTCATATTATTACGTTAAGGGGGCTTATCACACTAAATTAAAAGTTGTTCAATTTGCTTATAAATTTTTTTATGAAATGGTTATAGAAAGGGATGCAACTGGTCCAAGTTTCACCATCACACCCTAATCAGAAAAGGAGAAAAAAAATACACAACGTATTATGCAACGAATGTTCAACATTCTCAAATAATCTCAGGAAACACATGTGTCAACTAAAATGTCTACTATGTGCTGTAGAAGCACAAACTCTTGTAATAATTGTAATATGTATGTGCAATATATTTATATGTAATTTTTTTTTCTTTTTTTTTTGCCCAATTTTTTTTCTCGTTTGTTATCAAAGGATTTGCATGAAACTTGCACACCTTGCTCAATGGATGCCTATCTGCAAGGGTGCCAATTATGAACGAAATCTGTCAAAGTCAAGCTCAGCTACAGGTGGCCGAACTTGGATCTTTATTTTACTCTGGAAAGTAATTTACAACTTCAAGGCGTTTCTCAGCTTTCATTTATTAATCAATTTACATGCAAATTACACCTTATATGTAGAGTTTGTGCTTCTACAAACCTATTGAGAAATTTTAGTCCAAAGTCCATTTGTTGATTTTATAAAAATTTATAAACATCATATATTGCATATTTTTGGAAGGGTAACTTTGAAAAATTATATTATTGCACTAAACACTTTCTTTGATAAAACTGATCAATACAATCTATTATTATGTGCTAGTTTATTATCTGAGTGTTATAGAAATGATTTTATTTGACACATGTGTTCCCTGAAATTATTTGAAAATGTTGAAAATTCGTTGCATAATACGTTGTGTATTTTTTTTCTCCTTTTCTGTTTAGGGTGTGATGCTGAAACTTGGACCAATTGCAGCTCTTTCTATACCCATTTCATAAATAAATTTATAAACAAATTGAACAATTTTTACGAAACCCGTAATATCCCACTTAATTCTAAGGTGAGCTAGATTAAGCTCATGAAGCATGTTAATTAACAATGCTGATGGTTAACGATAATGCATTAAACATATTAGTTCTCTGTAAATTCGCTTACGTATTATTAAGTTTGCAAGTTTGTTCGTGCTGCGCTCCTACACTAAATAAGCAGAAACGAAAGAAAAACAACTCAAACAAATTGATGCAAGTATTTATCACTAACTCTTAGTGCAGAAAACATGGTATTAAGAAGGTTTTCTTGGCAAACCTTTAAGCGCAAGTATAGTGGACCAGTGGTCCTAGTGAATTTGTAATTACTGAAGTTGCTTGATGACTTCATAGAATTACTAAATTCAGGAAATGCCAGTGGCATTGAGTGCTAAATTCTCTAGCCTAACATTATTAATTACCTAGGGAGTACTAGATTCTCTAGCCCAACATTACAATTTACCTAGGAGGACTGAGTGTGGTCAATTACTACTTGTCGAGAATAATTCTAGGTCGACAGTGAATTCAATGGTTTGGTCGCTGTGACTTGTACTTGTTTGAGTACGGACCACTGGTTTTCACTGAGAGCTATGAAACATCTCGGCGAGTATCAATTGCACTACATTCAATCTGAGTTTATTACTCAGCTGCGTTTCTCCTTTTAGCTTGCTGCTGGAGAATTGATTTACTGCTGACTAATTTATTATTGTTGGCAGGCTTAGGCTTGTTCACATTCAGAACTTTACCAGTAAGTAAGTAGCCACCTGCAGATTGGAGCATATTCATTCCCAATCGTTTAACATGTCCAGTTATGAACTGGTAATGGTAGTCGGCTCCTACTAGTACATCTACATTGTTAAGGCGGTCAGACGTTAACTTGTTGTCAGCCAAATTAATTTCACGTTCCTGCAGGAAGTGGGCTGTGTACCCCAGACCCTTAATATTTAAGTCTAAAGGTATTTGATCTACAACAATGGCTTAGGCAGCCTTGGCATGACTACCTAGTCGTACAAGCGGTTGAACTACTGAGTATTCATGGGTTCCTCGATTTATCATGAACCCTGACAAGTTTAATTTTACCTGTCCTATTGGTTGTAAATTAAGTGCCTCTGCTGCCCTTTGAGTAATGAAAGTTCTCTGGGAACCTTGATCAAATAGTCCACGTATGGTGATCTTGGATCCTCTGTTTTTCACTTGAAGTTGGGCAGTAGGCAAAGCAGCATCCACTTGAGATGCTTGTGAAGTTACGCTATACACATCTCGCACCTTGCAGCACTGTGCTGGTGTAGATTCTCTACCTCCTATTCTAGGATTGACATAATTTGTCCTAACTAATTTGCACAGTGCAGCATGATGCTTGCCCCTTCTACACCTATTGCAGGTGTTCAGTAGGGTTTCACAGCTGTTAACATTATGTGGTTTGAGACACCTAGTACATTTGTGTAACTGTTTGAGTCGTCTGACTCTTGTGTCTCTATTAGGATAATTGGTACATTTGTACAGAGAATGTTTTTGATTGCAAAACAAGCACATTCCCCATCCTACAGATCGTTTAGGGGTTACCGGTTTAGGTAAAACAGTAACTGCAGGTTGTGATGGTTTTGCTGCTTGCATTTGCTTGTTATTTATTCTCTTGTGAGTACTTGGTGTACTCTGGGGAACCATTAATAGGCTCTTGGGAGTGCTCTTTGGACTATTAGGTCTCTTAGGAGCACCTGTGGAGTTATTAGGAGTGCTCTTTGGACTATTAGGTCTCTTAGGAGCACCTGTGGGGCTCTTAGGCCTCACTGATGAATCAGTGTTTGTCTGATTGTTGTTACATTGATTATTAGCACCTTTGTTACCTAGTGACAGTGTCACTTTAGGAGTTTCTGGTAAGGAAACTGATGTAGGTACAGTTTTGGTGCATTCAGATTTAGCATTAATTGCTTGGTCTGCTGTATGATTGCTCATATTGCGCAAACCTGTAAATATATCCTGCATTGACAGGGTATTACCATTCTGGTATACATATAATTTATTAAGTGTGTCACCAGACAATTTTCTTTGGATGATAATTTTAGTCATCCACTCAGTAGTTGGGTGATCCACCTCTTTACTGAAAGAATTTATCAGTGACTCAAGCTGGAAACTAAAGGCTTGTAAAGAATCAACTGATTGTTCTGGTGAAGATAAATTTAATAATTGGTGCACAAGGTTTATAATAGTCTTCTCATTGTTAGCACTTACTTTCGAAGGCTGTTGTGAGCAATTGTGACCATTACTTGTGTTGCTTAAGGCTTCTTGCTTAGCCTCAGCTTTAATTATAGCTTCGACTGCTGCTGTAGCATTAGCTTTATCATTTTCTGGTTCAGATTCACTGATTATTGCATCTTCACTTGTTTCATCTGCAGCTTCACTTGTTTCTCTGGGTTCTTGTGATAAGCTAGTTAATTCAGTAGCCTTAGGTATTGAACTTATAGAATCCAGGGAACATTGAGAAGAGTGGTCTGAAAATTGGTCAGACTCTGTAAACAAATCATCACATGAAGCTGTATTAGATGAGAGGTTAGAAAATGAAGGTTGAATTTCAGTTGTGGATCCTGTGTAGTGATCAGTATTGATTAGAGGATTCTCCTCATCTTGAGGTAGCTCAAGTATTTCATCTGAGCTGAGTGTTAACTCGGGTGTAGGTCTATTAATGATCGGTTCTATCCACTCGGGAATATCTTGTCTCGCAAGCACCTCCTTATATCGGTCTAACCAGGTTTGAACGTAATGTTCAAAGTTATCAAGATCAGATTCTGTCAGACGTAAGTGGTCTGAGACAGTATGACCGACATGGAGTAAATTCCTGTGGGACTCGATTACAGTCTTTACATGATCATATTTTTGGATGGCGTTCCTTATGGAACTTGCTAGTCTGTAGACGTCAACTGAGTCAGTTTCTACACAGAGATGACATCTGATAAGCAGTTCTCCTAGGCGAATTTGAAGAGTTCTCAAGAATCTTGCATTCCTTTCTAGAGGATTCATTCTTGCGGTAAATTGAGCCTGATAGGGCTTATGTAGCTATTTGTATAGCTATGGTGTCTGCTCCTTGATGTAGAGCAGGTATAATTATTGACAGCCTGATATTTCTTGAGGCTGTTTGTAATTTACCTCATTTAGAGGTTAGATACCTACCTAATAATAAGCAACTAAGATTTGAGTGGTACCTTGGTCTCACTACAGGTGTTCCTCAGCTTAGCTCTTCTAAATCAGCCTCGGATGGGTAGTGGACTTATGTAACACTCAAAGACATACATAGAAATAAGCAATAAAATATAATTACACAATAAATGGTTAATCCCACCCTTGATAGGGTCAGCACAAAAGGAATAATATATATGTCACTAACTAGCTCAAGCCTAGTCGTGAGAATTTCTACTTAAGAAACTACAACTATATTTAGTCTATGCTTGTGCCAAATTCAACACAATCACAGCCTAAATTGCTACCTAATAAAGGTTGGCAAAGATTATATTGTGGTGCAATAATGTGCAAATAATTGTGCTGTGTTTTTGGGTTTTTTGTATTTTATATAATATACACTTGTATAATTATGTGTATAAGAAATTAAATGAACACAAGAGAATTAATTGTGTTTGGCAAGTATTCTACTGCCGTAAATATTATCTAACTCCTGAATGTACTCCTAATTGTGGAATAAAATGTTATCAGGGTTAGTAATGATTAACTAGTATGAGATCAGTAATTTATATTAGTATACTGGATCCCTAAATGGTAATGATCCACTGACTTGAGTGAATCAGTTATTATAACATGGATTCAGGCTATAATGGACAATCTGCTGACAGCCATATATTGAAACATTGGTATAGCCTAAATGGTTAACACTTAATTGGTGTTAGTGATTAATATAAGGTTATGAGCTGTTGCTCTTGGTGACCTAAAGATTCTACTTCAGTATGAAGTGTAGGTCTAAGTGTTGTGGGTAATTGGCTATGAACCACTAAAGCTACCTTATACATGAGGTGAAAGTAGCAATATGTTAGTGTGACTTAGATTAACTGATGTGTTACACTGTTAGTTGACACAATTAATTAAATAGTTAGTCTAGCTTATATCACACAAGGATTAGTTATTAATGATTAATATTTTTAATTATAAATTTAATGCCTATCCGGTTTGAAGGACCATATTGTGGGACATTTGGGGCTTGAATCTAATTATTTAAATATTAAATTAATATAGTAAATTAAATTACGAAGGACCACCCGCTTTTATAGTAAAGAGGGAAACTGAGAAATTATGATCATTAGATAATTCCTAGATGAACCAGTAACTATGGATAAAACACTAGAGAATATGATCACTGAAATAATTAATGGGCTGTATAATTAAATGAATCAAACCTCAAACACCTACATTGGGGGGTTATTACTGGAACTCAGTACGTCCAGGAACTAGTGTGGTTCGTTCACTAATCCAATGTATAATAATCTAATCCTATGAATACTTATGAAATCATTATCGTTATCATGAATGAGAACATAGATTATGAACATAAATAATAATAATCATAATAAACACATGTTAATCCAATGAACAGAGTTCTGCATGTAAAAGAGTACAGATAATAAATTAGAGGAATATAAAGGAATCTTAGCTTAATGACGATTCCTTAGAAGTTAGTCACAACGCTTCCTCTGATTCTCCTGGACTCGTCATGGAACATTAGGAGTTGATTAACATGGGAAATGGCAGCTCGAAGAATTCTTCACACAAGCTGCAAAACAAATGTTTCCAGTAGCAACAAATTAAACTACTGTATTTCTATGCTCAATAAATTAATATTAATGGTAAGAGAAGGATAATGACCTGTGATTGTTTGTTGTTATACGTCGTCACGACAAGCTACCCAGCTATAAGTCTACACCCTATCAGATGCATCAAATAAGGATAAGATACTTAGCTAATATGGGCACTGTGTAAGTTTAGGCTTGCCAAAATTCGCGTCCCAGGCTCTGGTCTAGCCTATCCTGGATACTGACGCGCTTCACTGGCCGGTCACGTGGAGTCACAAAGAACCAAATTTAACAGGTTCCGTGAATGACACTGACACCAGGTGAAGGTATTGTCTGCAAGGTTCTTCACGCCTCACAGTGGCGACTTTCTTCTGGAGAATTAATAGCGTTTACCCTGATGGCTGGGTAATGGCGTCTCCTCGTGAGCACCACATGAACAGGTCCGCTCGTGAGCGTTTCAACATGTGCACTGGCGTCTCTTTCCGCCCCGCGTCCCGCGTTTATTAACCAAATTATTTATTATGGATATTATCATTTCTCGCGGTGGTGCTTGAAATGCTCCGGTTAGGACGGGTTTATTATTTGGAAGAGTTAAATATTATTATTTGCCAGTTCCATGATAGTAAACGTACAATGGAGAAGAATTAATATCTCTCCAGGGCATTCACACGTGACGTTAATTTTATTACTAGATAACAGCTATAACTATAAACGCTCTATTTGGCTTTAGTTGGAGATCAGTTTATCTGTAATTAATTATCACACAGAACGCCGTTGTTTATAGAGAATCAAATTCAATTCTCAGGCACATTGGATATAAATGTGTTTATTACAATGAAATCTGACGCAATACTGGCGTCGGGTGACGTAAGAATTCTAGCCTTATTGTACAGATGTAATTATTAGTACATGCTAACTCTATGTTGGGTTAATTTTATTCACTACAATGATTAGTAGAATTAGTAGTAATTAATGAGAATACAACAGTGTTGGAAATTTCCAACATGCCCCTTGTGTTAATTAAATAGCCTATCTTTATCTACGCTGTAAATTCCTCTGAGAATCTTGTACGTGATGATCATATCCCCACTAAATCATCCGTCTTCTAGCGACGTAAGGTTTAATACTCGTAATCTCTCCTCGTAGCTCATACCTCTCAGCCCGGTACTTGTTTGGTCGCAAACCTTTGAACTTTTTCCAGTTTGGTCTTATGCTTGATTAGATATGGATGCCTTGCTGGGGCTGCATACTCCAGGATTGGTCTGACATAGGTGGTATACAGAGTTCTGAATGTTTCCTTGCACAAGTGTCTAAATGCCGTTCTTATGTTAGCCAACCTGGCATATGCTGCTGATGTAATCCTCTTGATATGAGTTTCAGGGGACATGTCTGGCATAATTTTAACCCCCAGGTCTTTCTCTCTCTCTGACTCTTGAGGAATTTCATCTCCCAAATGATACCTTGTAACTGGCCTACTGCTCCCTACCCCTATCTTCATTACATTACATTTGCTTGTGTTAAACTCTAACAACCATTTGTTTGACCATTCCTTTAGTTTGTCTAGGTCTTCTTGAAGCCTCAAGCAGTCCTCCTCTGTCTTAATCCTACCCATAAGTTTGGCATCATCAACAAACATTGAGAGAAATGAGTTTATACCCTCAGGGAGATCGTTTACGTATGTCAAAAACAGTATAGGACGGAGTTCAGAGCCCTGTGGGACTCCACAGGTAACTTCACGCCATTCTGATGTCTCACTCCTCACTGTAACTCTTTGCTTCCTATTGCTTACGTATTACCTTATCCACTGGAGCACTTTACCAGTTACTCCTGCCTGTCTCTCCAGCTTACGTACCAGCCTCGTATGGGGGACTGTATCAAAGGCTTTCCGACAGTCTAAAAAAATGCAGTCCACCTAGCCTTCTCTTTCTTGTTTAATCTTTGTCACCTGATCGTAGAATTCTATCAAGCCAGTAAGGCAAGATTTACCCTCCCTGAACACATGTTGGCGATTTGTCACGAAGTCCCTTCTCTCCTGATGTGTTACTAGATTTTTTTTCTCACGATCTTCTTCATCACATTGCATGGTATACAAGTTAATTTAAGGACAAGTTAAGGCCTGTAGTTCAGTGCCTCTTGTCTGTCACCCTTTTTGTATATTGGGACCACATTAGCCACCTTCCATATTTCTGGTAGGTCTCCCGTCTCCAGTGACCTACTATACACAATGGAGAGTGGCAAGCAAAGTGCCTCTGCACACTCTTTCAATACCCATGGTGAGATCCTGTCTGGATCAACAGCCTTTCTCACATCCAGATCCAACAGGTGTCTCTTGACCTCATCTCTCGTAATTTCGAACTATTCCAAGGCCGCCTGGTTTACTGCCCCCTCTCCTAGCACAGTGACCTCACCTTGTTCTGTTGTGAAGACCTCCTGGAACCTCTTGTTGAGTTCTTCACACACCTCTTTGTCATTCTCTGTATACCTGTCCTAGCCTGTTCTAAGTTTCATTACCTGTTCTTTCACTGTTGTTTTCCTCCTGATGTGACTGTGGAGTAGCTTTGGATCGGTCTTAGCTCTGCTTGCTAAGTCATTTTCATAATTTTTCTCTGCTTCCCTTCTCACACTAATATACTGATTCCTGGTCCTCTGGTATCTCTCTCTGCTCTCTGGTGTTCTGTTATTTCGGAAGTTCCTCCACACCCTTTTGTTCAGTACCTTTGCTTCCATACATGCCCTGTTAAACTATGGATTCTTCTTTTGCTTCTCGGATTTTTCCCTTTGGGCCGGGATAAACCTGTTTACTGCCTCCTGACACTTTTGGGTGACATAGTCCATCATGTCTTGTACCGACTTAGCTCTGAGGTCTGTGTCCCCATGGTATATCCCGTAGGAAACTTCTCATCCCCTCATAATTCCCCTTTCGGTATGCCAGCTTTTTGTTTTCTAGTTCTTTTTTGGGGGGAGATAAGTCCTAGCTCTGCCAAGTACTCAAAGATCAATACACTATGATTACTCATTCCCAAGGGTGCTTCCATCCTAACCTCCCTTATATTTCACTCATTAAGGGTAAATATCAGATCAAGCATAGCTGGTTCATCCTCCCCTCTCATTTTTGTCGGTCCCTTGATGTGTTGGCTTAGAAAGTTTCTTGTTGCCGCGTCCAGCAGCTTAGTTTTCCATGTATCTGGTCCTCCATGCGGGTCTCTGTTCTCCCAGTCAATCTTCATGTGGTTGAAATCCCCCATGATTAGTAGTCCAGATCCATTACTAGTAGCGAGAGACGCTGTTCTCTCTATTATGTTTTGGTGGCCATGTTGTTTCTATCATATTCCTCTCTGGGTCTTCTGTCATTTGGTGGTGGGTTATATATGACTGCAACTACAATTCTTTGTCCTCCAGTTGCTTTTGTACCTGTTATGTAGTCACCGAAACCTTCACAGCCCTGAATAACCATTTCCTCAAAATCCCAGCCTTACCTGTTATGTAGTCACCGAAACCTTCACAGCCCTGAATAACCATTTCCTCAAAATCCTAGCCTTTTCTTACCTGAAGAGCTTCACAACCACCTCCTCTTCCTACTCTCTCTTTCTTCACAACAAAGTAGTCCTGTGGAAACACTGCATTTGTTATGGCTTTCGTTAGCTTTGTTTCTGTGAGTATTATTATGTCTGGGTTTTCTTCAAGCACCCATTCTCCAAGTTCGTTTGTTTTATTTATAATCCCATCTATGTTAGTGTACATTGCCTTGAGACTCACTTTCTTCTGTCCCTTCTCATGTTCCTTTCTTGGTGAGTGTTCTGCTGATGGGGGTAGCTGTTCCATGGGCGTGAGGAGTTGTGGGGTGGGTAACGGGGTCTCAGAGGATACTGGAGTGAGGGGTGGGGGTCTAGTGAAGGGGGGGACAGGGAGGGAATGGGATGAAGGGGGAGGGAGGACAGTGGGGAAAGGGGGGAAGTGGGATATGGTGAGAGCAGGGGAGGGGAAGCTGGGTGGGAGTGGGGAGGGAGAGGTGGCTGAACACTTGAGGGGGGGCAGGGAGGGTTTGGGGTAGGGGAGGTTTCTATGCAGAGGAGGGTGGTGGAGTTGGCCTCCCCTCTGGTGTTACTGGGTTGCTGGTTGTGGGTTCCCCCCTCACATCTGGGGATGTTGAGTTGGGAGCTGTGTTTTCCTGGTTTTCTCCTCTCGCCTGGTGCTTCTTTCTTGTTTCTGCAGCCATGGCTCTCTCCTCCCTCGTCATGTCCCTGTGGAGAAATATTTTTTTGAATTCTCCCACATTTTGCAGGTGGCTCTTCCTTGTTAGAATTTTTTCTTTTGTGGCCTCGTTTGCAAACACTATCTTTAACACACGGTCTCTATCCTTGTTGTACCAGCCCATGTGTGTATGTGTGTGTGTCTGTATGCGTGAGCGCGCACGTGTGTGTGTGTGCGTGCATGGGACTGTTTGTGTGAGCGTGTGTTTGTGTGTCCTCGTATTTGTGTGTGTGTGTGTGAGATGGATTGGTGGCGGCGATCCAACCCTCTCACTGAGGACCGAAGAAATTATTGGGGGAGATGGGGTGGAGAAGGAGAGAGAGAGGGGAAATGGGAGAGAGAAGGGGGAGAGGTGAGGGGGAGAGAGGGGGGAGAGAGAGGGAGGGAGAAGGGGGAGAGAGGGAGAAAAACTGTGTTTTTGGGTGTATGTATTTATGGGTGTATGTATTTATGTGTGTATGTATTTATTGGTGTATGTATTTATGGGTGTAAGTATTTATGGGTGTGTGTGAACTCACCTATTTGTGCTTGCAGGATCGAGCATTGACTCTTGGATCCCGCCTTTCCAGCAATCGGTTGTTTACAGCAATGACTCCTGTCCCATTTCCCTATCATACCTAATTTTTAAAGTATGAATAGAGTTTGCTTCCACAAGCTGTTCCCCAAGTCCATTCCATTTTTTCCACTACTCTCACGCTAAAAGAAAACTTCCTAACATCTCTGTGACTCATCTGAGTTTCCAGTTTCCACCCATGTCCCCTCGTTCTATTATTATTATGTGTAAACATTTCATCTATTTCCTCTTTGTCAATTCCTCTGAGTATTTTATATGTTCCTATCATATCTCCTCTCTCCCTTCTTTTCTCTATTGTCGTAAGGTTCAGTTCCCTCAGACGTTCTTCATATCCCATCCTTCGTAACTCTGGGACAAGCCTCGTCGCAAACCTCTGAACCTTCTCCAGTTTCCTTATGTGTTTCTTCAGGTGGAGGCTCCATGATGGCGCGGCATACTCTAAGACTGGTCTCACGTAGGCAGTGTAAAGCGCCCTAAAAGCCTCCTCACTTAGGTTTCTGAATGAAGTTCTAATTTTCGCCAGTGTAGAGTACGCTGCTGTCGTTATCCTATTTATATGTGCCTCAGGAGTTAGATTAGGTGTCACATCCACTCCAAGGTCTCTTTCTCGAATCGTTACAGGTAGGCAGTTCCCCTTCATTGTGTACTGTCACTTTGGTCGTCTATCACCTGATCCCATTTCCATAACTTTACATTTACTGATGTTGAACTCCAGTAGCCATTTCCCTGACCATCTCTGCAACCTGTTTATGTCCACTTGGAGGATTCTACAATCCTCATCTGTCACAATTCTTCTCATTAATTTTGCGTCATCCGCAAACATTGACATGTATGATTCCACTCCTGTAAACATATCATTTACGTAAATTAGAAAGAGGATTGGGACCAGCACCGATCCTTGAGTTACTCCACTCGTTACTGTTCGCCAGTCCGACTTCTCGCCCCTTACCATTACCCTCTGGCTCCTTCCTGTTAGGGAGTTCCTCACCCATGCTAGGGCCTTTCCGCTTACTCCTGCCTGCCTCTCAAGTTTGTAAAGCAGGCTCATGTGCGGTACTGTATCAAAGGCTTTTTGGCAGTCAAGAAATATGCAGTCTGCCCAGCCTTCTCTGTCCTGCCTTATCCTTGTTACTTTGTCATAGAGTTCTAAAAGGTTTGTTAACCATGATTTCCCTGTCCGGAACCCATGTTGGTGCTTGTTTACAAACCCAATACTCTCCAGGTGCCCAACAAGTCTTAGCCTAATTATTCTTTTAAGTATTTTGCAGGGAATGATTGTCAGTGATATGGGTCTGTAGTTAAGTGCCTCCTCCCTATCACCTTTCTTGAAAATCTGATCGACATATGCCTCCTTCCAGCAACTTGGCAATTCTCCCGACATAAGTGACTCATTAAAGATCATTGCCAGAGGCATGCTGAGAGCCTGCGCTGCCTCTTTTATTATCCACGGTGATACTTTGTCTGGTCCAACCGCTTTATTTGCATCCAGTATTGTCAACTGTTTCATTACCTACTCTGCTGTCACCTCTATATCTGATAGTCTTTCATCTAGGGTAATCTCTTCTAACAATGGGAGTCACTCAGGCTCGGTTGTGAACACTCCATGGAAACTTGTATTCTGTACCTCGCAGATTTCCTTGTCGCTTTCTGTATATGCCCCTTCTGTTTTCCTAAGTCTTGTCACTTGGTCATTTACCGACATCTTCCTTCTTATTTGGCTATGTAGTAATTTAGGTTGCTTTGTCGCTTTGATTGCAATATCATTCTCATAATTTCTTTCCGACACTCGTCTTATGTTAATGTAATCGTTCCTAGCTCTGTTACATCTAATCCTGTTGTCCTCTGGCCTTTGTCTTCTGTGCTTCCTCTACTCCCTCCTGCTTCCTGACACTGTCTATTAAACCATCGGTTATTATATTCCCTCCTGCTTTTTTTTCCTTTGCTGTTGGAATAAATCTCTCTTCAGCCTCCTTGCATTTCCATATGACTTGGTTCATCATATCTTGCACTGTTTTTCCTCTAATTTCTTCCTCCCAGTGCACTTCACCCAGGTAGTCCCTTATCCTCCTGTAGTCCCCTCTTCTGTAATCAAGTCTCCTTACTCTGACCTCTTGTCCTTTGGTCACAGTTTTAATCTCCATCATATAGTCAAAAACTAGGAAACAATGGTCACTGGCTCCTATTGGTAATTCATGTTCTAAAAGCTCGATGTCTTCTACATTCTGGGTGAAAACGAGGTCTAATAGGCTGGGCATATCCCTTCCTTTTTCCCTAGTATCTTCCTTCACATGCTGTGTTAGGAAATTCCTGTCAATAACGTCTACCAGCTTCGCTCCCCAGGTCTCCTCCCCGCCATGGGGATTCCTCGTTTCCCAATCTATCTCGCTGTGATTTAGGTCCCTCATGACCAGCAGCTTCGCCTTCATTCTATGCGCTTTAGTTGCTGCCCTCTGCAGTTCATCTATACATGCCTTGTTGCTGTCTTTATACTCCTGCTGTTTGGTGGGGGACTGTAGACTATCAAGATTACAATCTTCTTTCCATCCACTGTCTGAGTTCCATGTATGGAGTTCGTGCTTTCATTGGTACTCGGATTTTCCAGCTCATCAAACTTCCATTTCCACTTTATTAGGAGTGCCACTCCTCCTCCCTGTCTCTGAGTCCTTTCTTTTCTTTATCACCTGGTACCCCTCTGGAATGATTGCATCAGAGATCATGCCATTTATTTTAGTTTCCACTATTGCCACTATGTCTGGGTCTGCCTCACTAACTCTTTCTTCTATCTCTTCTGCTTTATTGGATACCCCATCAGCATTGGTGTACCAAACCTTGAGACTCTTCTTGGGAACTCTGGTGCCAGAGTTCCCCCTTTCGCCGGGGTTCTGGGGGGTACTGGGGGTGTCTGGGGGGCGAGTGGGGGCTGTGGGGTGTCTGGGCGGGGTGCTAGGGGGGTAGGAAGGGCATAATGGGTCTGAAAGTTTGGGAGAGTCTGATGGCATAGGGGGGTTGAGAAATAGAGTGAGACTAAGAGTCAGATAGAGGTTAAGAGGATGGAAGGGAGAAGGATATTGAGGGCAGAGGGCTGAGAGGAGAATGGAGCATGGGTGCTGGGAGTGGAAGAGAGGGTGTATTAGTTAGGGGGGAATCGGGGGTAGGTGGGGGTTTTGGGGTAAAAGAGGTGAAGAGGGAGATGGGGGGAAGGTGTTAGGGGGTCACAAGGTGAGGGGGGGGTTAAAGGTGGGCTGGAGGTGTTTAGGATGGGTGAGGGTTGGGTGGGGTTTGGGGGTGAGTGGAAGAGGGGTGCAGTGGAAGCTGGGATGGAGCAGTGTGTGTGTGTGTACTCACCTAGTTGTGTTTGCGGGGGTTGAGCTCTGGCTCTTTGGTCCCGCCTCTCAACCGTCAATCAACAGGTGTACAGATTCCTGAGCCTATGGGCTCTATCATATCTACACTTGAAACTGTGTATGGAGTCAGCCTCCACCACATCACCCCCCTAATGCATTCCATTTGTCAACCACTCTGACACTAAAAAAGTTCTTTCTAATATCTTTCTAATATCAGTTTCCACCTGTGTCCCCTTGTGCGTGTGCCCCTTGTGTTAAATAGCCTGTATTTATCAACCCTATCAATTCCCTTCAGAATCTTGAATGTGGTGATGATGTCCCCCCTAACTCTTCTGTCTTAAAGCGAAGTAAGGTTTAATTCCCGTAGTCTCTCCTCGTTGCTCATACCTTTCAGCTCGGGTACTAGTCTGGTTGCAAACCTTTTAACCTTTTCCAGTTTAGTCTTATCCTTGACTAGATATGGACTCCATGCTGGAGCCGCTACTCCACGATTGGCCTGACATATGTGGTATACAAAGTTCTGAATGATTCTTTACACAAGTTTCTAAATGCCGTTCGCATGTTGGCCAGCCTGGCATATGCCACTGATGTTATCCTATTGATATGTGCTACAGGGGACAGGTCTGGCGTGATATCAACCCCCAGGTCTTTCTCTCTCTCTGATTCTTGAAGTATTTCATCTCCCAAATGATACCTTGGTTAGGTGTGTGTGTGTGTGTGTGTGTGTGTGTGTGTACTCACCTAGTTGTGTTTGCGGGGGTTGAGCTCTGGCTCTTTGGTCCCGCCTCTCAACCGTCTTCTGTGTGTGTGTGTGTGTGTACTCACCTAATTGTGCTTGCGGGGGTTGAGCTTTGGCTCTTTGGTCCCGCCTCTCAACTGTCAATCAACTGGTGTACAGGATGTGTATGTGTGTGTGAGTACTCACCTAGTTGTACTCACCTAGTTGGGTTTGCGGGGGTTGAGCTCTGGCTCTTTGGTCCCGCCTCTCAACCGTCAATCAACTGGTGTACAGATTCCTGAGCCTACTGGGCTCTGTCATAGCTACATTTGAAACTGTGTATGGAGTCAGCCTCCACCACATCACTTCCTAGTGCATTCCATTTACTAACTACTCTGACACTGAAAAAGATATTTCTAATGTCTCTGTGGCTCATTTGGGTACTCAGCTTCCACCTGTGTCCCGTTGTGCGTGTGCCATCCGTGTTAAATAATCAATCCTTGTCCACCCTGTCAATTCCCCTGATAATTTTGTATGTGGTGATCACGTCTCATTTAGCTCTTCTGTCTTCCAGCTACGTGAGGTGCAGTTCACGTAGTCTGTCCTCATAACTCATGCCTCTTAGTTCTGGGACTAACCTAGTGGCATACCTCTGAACTTTTTCCAGCTTCGTCTTTTGCTTGACTAGATACGGACTCCATGCTGGGGCTGCATACTCTAGGATTGGCCTTACATATGTGGTATACAAGGTTCTGAAGGATGCCTTACACAGGTTTCTGAAAGCAGTTCTGATGTTAGCCAGCCTCGCATAGGCCGCTGATGTTATTCTTTTGATGTGGGCTTCAGGAGACAGGTCTGGCGTGATATCAACTCCCAGATCTTCCTCTTTGTCCGTTTCGTGAAGGACTTCATCTCCCATTCGGTATCCAGTGACTGGCCTCCTAGTTCCTCCTCCTAGTGTCATTACCTTACATTTACTTGGGTTGAACTTTAGTAGCCATTTGTCGGACCATTCCTTCAGTTTGTCCAGGTCATCTTGTAGCCTCATACTATCCTCCTCTGTCCTCATCCTCCTCATAATTTTCGCGTCATCAGCAAACATCAAGAGGAACGAATCAATTCCCTCTGAAAGATCATTTACGTATATCAGAAACAGTATAGGTCCAATGACTGATCCCTGTGGGACTCCACTGGTGACTCCCCGCCACTCCTAGACCTCACCTCTCACGGTGACTCGCTGTGTCCTTATGCTTAGGTACTCTCTTATCCAGTGGAGTACCTTCCCTTTCACTCCTGCCTGCATCTCCAGTTTGTGCACTAGTCTCTTATGTGGTACTGTGTCAAAAGCTTTCTGGCAGTCCAGAAATATGCAGTCTGCCCAGCCCTCTCTCTCTTGCTTGATTTTTGTTGCCTGGTCATAGAACTCAATTAATCCTGTTAGGCATGATTTGCCATCTCTGAACCCATGCTGAAGTTGTGTTACAAAGTTCTTTTGTTCAAGATGTTCTACTAGCTTTTTTCGCACAACCTTTCCATCATCTTGCATAGAATGCAAGTTAGGGACACTGGCCTGTAGTTCAGTGACTCTTGCCTATCACCCTTCTTGTATATTGGGACTAAATTGGCCGTCTTCCAAATTTTTGGCAGTTCGCCTGTTACCAGTGACTTGTTGTACACTATGGAGAGTGGTAGGCACCTCTGCTCCTTCCTTAAGGATCCATGGTGAGATTCCATCCGGGCCTATAGCCTTTGTCACATCCAAATCTAGCAGATACTTCCTCACCTCCCCACTGGTATTCTCAAACTCCTCTAGTGGTGTCTGGCTTGGTGTTTCCTCCCTTATCTCTGGGACTTCTCCTTGCTCTGAGGTGAAGACTTCCTGGAATTTCTTATTGAGTTCCGCGCACACTTCCTTGTCGTTTGTAGTGAATCTTTCTGCCCCCATCCTCAGTTTCATTACCTGTTCTTTCACTGTTGCTTTCCTCCTGATGTGGCTATGTGGCTATGTGTTTAACTTGTGTTTAATGTGTTTAACTTTAACATCTTGTGTTTAACTAGGTATGGTCTCCAGGCTGGAGCTGCATACTCCTGGATTGGTCTTACATAAGTGGTATTCAGGTTCCTGAACGATTCCTTACACAAGTTTTTAAAGGCAGTTCTTATGTTGGCCAGTCTAGCATATGCCGCTGATGATATTCTTTTGGTGTGGGCCTCTGGGAACTGGTTCGGTGTGATATCAACCCTCAGATCTTTCTCTCTATTTGACTCTTGCAGGATTTCACCTCCCAGATGATACCTTGTGTTCAGCCTCCTGCTCCCATCGCCTAATTTCATTACCTTACACTTTCCTGAGTTAAACTTTAGCGGCCATTTCTAGACCATTCCTCCAGTTTGTCCAGGTCATCCTGTAACCTCTGTCTATCTTCATCAGTCTTGTTTCTTCTCATAATTGTTGCATCATCAACAAACATTGAGAGGAACGAGTCTATACCCTCCAGAAGATCGTTTACATATATTTGAAACAGGATGGGACCAAGTACTGAGCCCTGTGGGACTCCGCTGGTGATATCTCGCCACTCTGATGTCTCTCCCCTCACCGTTACTCGCTGTTTCCTGTTGCTTAAGTACTCCCTTATCCACTTGAGCACCTTACCTTTTACTCCTGCCTGATGCTCCTACTTATTTAAGAGCTTTTTATGCAGTACTGTGTCAAAGGCTTTTTGGTTGCATTATAGCAATGACTAGGTCAGGAAGGGTGTCTAGGTCCAGCAGTATTATGATTGAGGAAGAAGATAGGTTTGTGGAGAAGATGAATGGGAAATTTGTAGAGAAGAGGGATGTTTGGATTGATGATCTAATCCAGGGGATTAAAAGGGAAGTCTTTAATAAGATTCAGGACGAGGTTCAAAGACTCAAACAAGAGTTTATGGATTATATTCAAGAGAAAATCAGGAAGAGCAGGGTAGAATGGCAAGGAGAAATATCTAGGCTTACTAATGAATTAGGCAGGAATAAGGGAAGCTTGGCAGGGGAAGGGGGAGTAGTAGTAGGTGGAGTAGCGGGAGTGGGAGGGGTGGGGGTCAGCCAGGGAGGGGGCCACCAGCATGACCCTGAACTGAGAAAGAGGACAATCATAATCCATGGATTGCTTGAAGCCAGGGCACCATCGAGGCAGGAAAGGATGGAGATTGAGGAATTGAAGCTACAGGGGATCTTGAGAGACATGAGAGCCCAGATGGCAGGGAATGAGGTGCAAGTTCAATGACGCATTGGGCCATACAACTGTAACAGGAAACGACCTGTCCTGGTACAGTTCACTAACGAAGAGGCAGTGGATTACATACTGCATCACAAACACTTACTCAGAGGTAGCGAAAATTACTACAACGTATATATTGACAAATTCATGACGAAGGAGGAGCAGATAGCCCACAGAGCAAGCAAACAACAGTACAACTCTTCCCATTTGAGCGTAGCTACACACCCCAATGCTAATCCACCCCATGCTAACCTGCTCACACCTTCTCAGGTCACTCCCTCCCCAAATCAGCCTTCCCTGCCCCTGCTAATCTCCTCAACACCTCCCTTGACCCCTCTGACCACACTGCAGTCAAATTCATCCCACATTCCAAGGACCCCCTCATCACCTCAACCCCCAAAACCCGTCCAGCCCTCATATCCTGAACCCCCAAAACCCACCCAGCCCTCATCCCCTCAACCCCAAGAACCAACCCAGCCCTCATCCCCTCAACCCCCAAAACCTACCCAGCTCTCACCCCTCCTCGTCCCATCTCCTTCCATGTGACCCCCCACCCCCTCTATCCTTCCCCCCTCCCAACCTCTATCTGACTCCCAACCTTACGCTATCTCCCAACCCCTCTATGTCTATCAGACCCTCCCTAATCTTCAGACCCAGTATGCTCTTCCTACTCCAGACCTACCTACCCAGGCCCTACCCCAGACCCACCTACCTACCTTCCTAGAAGCCCAGCCCCCATTAGCCCCCCCAAGCACCCCCTCCTGACCTCTTTAACCCCCCATACACCCCCCGGACCCCCCCAGACACCCCCCGGACCCCCCCAGACACCCCCCAGATCCCCCCGGATATCCCCTGGATCCTCCCAGCCCCCAGTCATCCCCCAGACACTGGAATTCAACACGAGCAAAAGTAAAGTTATGGAAAGGGAACTAGGAGATAGGAGACCAAAGGGACAGTATACAATGAAGGGGAACAGTCTATCTGTGACGACGCGCAAAAGAGACCTGGGTGTGGATGGAACACCTAATCTATCTATGTAGTGTCCTTCGTTACCCTTTGGAACTTAGTTTGGTCAGAGAGTATGAGGTTCATTTTCGCCAGATATTCGTCTTTTTTAAGAATGACATATATTGAAATGGCGAAAATGAACCTCATACTCTCTGACCAAACTAAGTTCCAAAGGGTAACGAAGGACACTACAGCCGAATTAAAAGCAAAGGTCAACAAACTGATCGAAACTGTGAACGCCAAGAAATCCGGACTCCACCTGCCAAAGATCATTGGGGAATATAAACCTGGATATGCGTATGGAAATGTCAAGACACACAAGCCTGGAAACCCACTTCGGCCAATCATTAGCCAGATACCCACACCCACGTACAGATTGGCGAAGCGACTCAACGGCCTGCTGACTCCTTATGTTCCTTGCGCCTTCAGCCTGAAGTCTCCAAAGGAATTTGTTGATTTACTGCGGGGCACACGGGCCACAGGGATAAGAGCCTCGTTGGACGTAGAATCGCTGTTTACCAACGTACCTGTGGACGAGACAATCGGGATGATTGCCGAAAGAGTGTATCGTGATCCAGGCTGTACTCTTCTTGACATACCAGAAAATATTCTGAGGAAACTACTCCAATCTTGTACTAAAGAGGCACCTTTCTTGAGCCCGGATGGGCACATGTATAAGCAAGTAGATGGGGTCGCCATGGGTTCTCCCCTAGGTGTCCTGTTTGCAAACTTCTACATGGGTACTATCGAGCAAAAAGTCTTAGTCGACATGAATTTGAAAACGGCCATGTACTGCAGGTATGTTGACGACATTTTTACACAGGTACCTGATGTCAGACATCTGGAGGAGATGTAGGAGGCATTTGAGCAGAGTTCCGTGCTGCGTTTCACTTATGAGATGGAAAAGGATGGGAAGCTGCCCTTTCTAGATGTAACAGTCATGGAAAAGAGCGGAGGTTTCCACACTGCAGTCTACACTAAGGAAACGAACATAGGAATGTGCCTAAATGCCAACAGCGACTGCCCAGACAGGTACAAGAGGAGTGTTGTTAACGCATATGTCGACCGTGCTGTCAGCCACAGCACAAAATGGAAGCAAGTCGACAAAGAACTCTGTAGGCTAAGGCAGGTCCTAGTCAACAACGGCTTCTCCAATGGTTTCGTCGAAGACATCATAAGAAGGAAAGTGAAACGCCATGCAACCTCTGAAGAGACAACTAACACAACACCTATACCCCCTATTAGACTATTTTACAGGAACTTCTTTTCCACAGCTCATAAAACGTAGGAAAGGGTCCTGAAAGATATTGTTAATAGAAACGTTATCCCTACAGACAAAAATCAGAGGATACAACTGACGATTTACTATAAAACCAGAAAAACGGCCAGCCTACTCATGAGAAACTCTCCAGACACAAAGCAGAACGCTTTAAAAGAGACCAACGTCGTCTATGCCTTCAAATGCCCACTTGGGGACGGTAAGCTCCAAGAAACCCAGTATATAGGCATGACAACAACATCTCTTTCTAGGCGTTTAACGATGCATAAGCAACAGGGCTCCATTAAGGAACATGTAATCTCTTCCCACAACCAAACCATCGTCAGAGAAATCCTAGTAAACAACACAGAAATCATCGATAGATACAGCGATGGCAGACGGCTTGACGTTTGCGAGGCACTGCACATTAAGAATTCAACACCAGCAATCAACAGCCAATTAATGCAGAACTATATTCTACCCACCTCAAGACTCCGCTCCAATATAGAAGCATCAAGAAATATGGACCAATAGGCTTTCTACAATCACTTCCATTTCAATACCCATTGTTTCGTGTTCTGTCTTCAGTTGATGAAATTAATACCCTATTAAATACCACCTCACCCCATCCACCTCACTCAAATGTAGATATAAACAAATCGGAGATATGTAAGTTCTATTCAGTTGTGTATGTGTAAAGTCTTTGAAAATGTAATAAGTTTTACGAAACGCGCTCAAGTGTCGCGTCAGACTAGAAATAAAAATGAATTTTGGAGAATTGATTTTTGAATTACCTCCAACAGTTAAAAGAAATTTACGAAAGATTGAGAAAATTCGTGTTAGAATTATTAATCTTACTTTTTCGGTCATTTAATAATATATAAGTATATATATATATGTATATATATATATGTATATATATATATATATATATATATATATATATATATATATATATATATATATATATATATATATATATATACATATATATATATATATATATATATATATATATATATATATATATATATATATATATATATATATATATATTTCTTTCAAACATGTTTCATTGAATATGACCGCATATTCTGTATTTATTATTTTCTGGTTTAGGGCTTCTATCCCTCTAACTATTTTCTTAGCATCAGGGCTTAATTGGAATAGGAGTTCTCCAAAACTCATTTTCGTACTTTTAAGGTGAAGAAAAGAAGTGATTTACTATAGAGTGTATTACACTTATTTGTATAATTTGCACGACGTTTCGAACCTCCATGGTTCATTCTCAAGTGAACAGATCTTACAATACTAGTTGATTTTATACCCGCATTAGGTCAGGTGATAATACAATGAAGGTGAAAAGCATGGGGGGATACATAAGGGATAAACATAGGGGCTGCAGAAGGCTTATTGGCCCATACGAGGCATCTCCTATCTAAACACAAAGATTAATCCAGTGTAATTGGCCTGTTATGTTGGACATTGTCTTCTGTGTTGGCATCGATATGTTCTTGTCTTGTCCTTACTAGTAAGGACAAGACAAGAACATATCGATGCCAACACAGAAGACAATGTCCAACATAACATCTTGTCCTTACTAGTAAGGACAAGACAAGAACATATCGATGCCAACACAGAAGACAATGTCCAACATAACAGGCCAATTACACTGGATTAATCTTTGTGTTTAGATAGGAGATGCCTCGTATGGGCCAATAAGCCTTCTGCAGCCCCTATGTTTATCCCTTATGTATCCCCCCATGCTTTTCACCTTCATTGTATTATCACCTGACCTAATGCGGGTATAAAATCAACTAGTATTGTAAGATCTGTTCACTTGAGAATGAACCATGGAGGTTCGAAACGTCGTGCAAATTATACAAATAAGTGTAATACACTCTATAGTAAATCACTTCTTTTCTTCACCTTAAAAGTACGAAAATGAGTTTTGGAGAACTCCTATTCCAATTAAGCCCTGATGCTAAGAAAATAGTTAGAGGGATAGAAGCCCTAAACCAGAAAATAATAAATACAGAATATGCGGTCATATTCAATGAAATATATATATATATTTATATATATATTTATATATATATATATATATATATAAATATATATATATATATATATATATATATATATATATATATATATATATATATATATATATATATATATATATATATATATATATATATATATATATATTATATATATATATATATATATATATATATATATATATATATATATATATATATATATATATATATATATATATATATGTAGGTCACTTCAAATACAGTTTCTGTGTGCTTTTCTCCTACCACCCCTTCCCTTTTTCTTTTTTTTTCTTTTTTGTGTATTTAAAGTTTACGAAACATACAAGTCAAATGCCTAAAGGTTATGGATCTCTTGAAGCTCCTCCGCTTCTGGACAGGAACCGAGGACGCAGCAAGCATTTTCCCTCTGGATCGCCACACTGAAGCGATGAAACAAAAAAATGTAAGCCCTTGGGTCTCTGGTGACGTCAATGAGCTTGGAACCCAATTCCCTGAGAAATCCCAAGGCACTCTTGCCCCAGGGGCCATGCGTCTCAGACGCTTTGGGAACAAAGAGGTATTGACTTTCCAATCGCCTGTACTTGAGTGATTTAGCTGTTTCCCTGTGGTTGGCCGCCCCACCTGCTTGATCAGGTCCGAAGTGTACATAGGTGTCAGCCAGGGTGGATACACATGTGTAGTCCCACACCAACTGTCTACCCTCCTTCCATGAGTATATGGTGATGCCATCAGGGCGAAGTGCGGGGAAATCCGGGTTTTGGACCCCTAGGATGCGAGGTCTCTCTCCGCTGGGCACCTAGCTGAGACGAGGCTTCTCTTGATGATGTCATTGACCTCGTTGTGTCTTGCATGCCAGCCCTTTGTGCTTCTGCAATGCAACCCATGCAGTCCGTATTGGTCTGCTTCCACCCTGTTGCAAATACACTTGTATTCAGTGTGAATTGGGGCACCAAGGCGGAGGGCCATTGCTACACGAAGGGATTCTGGATCTAGGCGCGTGCCCATTGCTGACATGGGTACTGCCAGGAGGAAGTCTTCTGTATGGGGGGCAAGCACTGCTCTGAGGCGGGCTTTCTCCTGGTCTAATGTTGCGATGCTGAGCATGGCATCAGCTACTTTTTCCACTAGAGGGTGGTCCCAGCCGGACTGTTTGTGTTGTTTTGTTGGCTCTATAATGGTTGCTGGGGCTGCAAGAACATCCCACTGATTTGAACATTCAGTGAAAGCAGGATCGTGTATTCTTGCTGAATCTCTCAGGGTTGCAGGTAAAATATCTCTGACGAGGTCGTGCGATGCATGGGAGGAGGAAAGGAAGGCTGGTAGAGCAATTTGGGAGGCTGTGCGGACACCAAAGCCGCCGAGTCGTACAGGAAGGGTTGCTTGCTCCCACTGAGAGTCGTCCATTTTCAGGTTCAGGACTTTCACCAGCATGGACCTCAGAAGGGTGTCATACACATTAATCCTAATCATACTCACTAATCCAGTAGATTGATGATGACGGTTCTTCTCTATCTAACACAAATCTCTGGAGTCAGTCACTGTATCGGTGTGTCTGTTGTGTTACAGTTCACCAATTCACTGTACCACTGATCACTTGACCCAATATGTAAACAAAGCCTTGTAGGCCCTCCCACGTGGCCTGTCCGGTGAATTCACTGTTTAACACCAAGTTCTAGTGATAGCACTGTATTTTTCTTTCCTAGTCGCGGCGGTTATACACTTTTTGATACCCCTAGATCTGTGATCTGTCACTGAAGCCTTAATTAACCCAAAAATATTGGCGATTATTGTAGCGCGTAACCCCAGCGACCCTCCCATGGCGGCTGGCTGAACTCAACTCAACTGTGTGAACAACTGTGTGTGTGTGTGTGTGTGTACTCACCTAGTTGTCCTCACCTTGTTGTGTCTGCAGGATCGAGCATTGACTCTTGGATCCCGCCGTTCGAGCATCGGTTGTTTACAGCAATAACTCCTGTCCCATTTCCCTATCATACCTGGTTTTAAAATTATGAATAGTATTTGCTTCCACAACCTGTTCCTGAAGTGCATTCCATTTTCCCACTACTCTCACGCTAAAAGAAAACTTCCTAACATCTCTGTGACTCATCTGAGTTTCAAGCTTCCATCCATGTCCCCTCGTTCTGTTACTATTCCGTGTGAACATTTCGGCTATGTCCACTCTGTCAATCCCTCTGAGTATTTTTTATGTTCCTATCATGTCCCCCCTCTCCCTTCTTCTTTCTAGTGTCGTAAGGCACAGTTCCCTCAGGCGCTCCTCATACCCCATCCCTCGTAGCTCTAGGACGAGTCTCGTTGCAAACCTCTGAACCTTTTCCAGTGTCATTATATGCTTCTTCAGATGGGGACTCCATGATGAGGCGGCATACTCTAAGACTGGCCTCACGTAGGCAGTGTAAAGCGCCCTAAATGCCTCTTTACTTAGGTTTCTGAATGATGTTCTAACTTTTGCCAGTGTAGTGTACGCTGCTGTCGTTATCCTATTTATATGTGCCTCAGGAGATAGATTAGGTGTTATGTTCACACCCAGGTCTCTTTCGCGCGTCGTCACAGATAGACTGTTCCCCTTCATTGTATACTGTCCCTTTGGTCTCCTATCTCCTAGTCCCCTTTCCATAACATTACATTTGCTCGTGTTGAATTCCAGTAGCCATTTCTCTGACCATCTCTGCAACCTGTTCAGGTTCTCTTGGAGGATCCTGCAATCCTCATCTGTCACAACTCTTCTCATCAACTTTGCGTCATCTGCAAACATCGACATGTAGGACTCTACACCTATAAACATGTCGTTAACATATACAAGAAATAGAATTGGTCCCAGCACCGATCCTTATGGTACTCCTCTTGTTACTGTTCGCCAGTCCGACTTCTCGCCCCTTACCGTAACTCTTTGGCTCCTTCCTGTTAGGTAGTTCCTTATCCATGCTAAGACCTTTACCCCCACCCCTGCCTGCCTCCCGAGCTTGAACAGCAGTCTCATGTGCGGTACTATATCAAAGGCTTTTTGTCAGTCCAGAAATATGCAGTCTGCCCAACCATCACTGTCCTGTCTTATCCTCGTTATTATATCATAGAATTCCAGGAGGTTTGTTAGGCACGATTTCGCTTTGCGTAATAGTGGCTTTAGGCATTGTATGTACTAGCTCTATCTATAAAGCCAACAAACTTTTTAAAATCTCTTTATGTATGTACCTTACCTAAATAAAAATTATTATTATTATTATTATTATTATTATTATTTCCCTGTCCAGAACCCATGTTGATGTTTGTTCACAAACCTAATGTTCTCCAGGTGCGCAACCAGTCGTAGCCTAATTATTCTTTCCAGTATTTTACAGGGGATGCTTGTCAGTGATACAGGTCTATAGTTAAGTGCCTCCTCCCTATCACCTTTCTTGAAGATCGGCACATCATTTGCCTTCTTCCAGCAACTGGGCAACTCTCCCGACATAAGTGACTCATTAAAGATCATTGCCAGAGGCACGCTGAGGGCCTGTGCTGCTTCTTTTAGTATCCACGGGGATAGTTTGTCTGGTCCAACTGCTTTAGTTGCATCTAGAGTTGTCAACTGTTTCATTACCTCCTCTGCTGTCACCTCTATATCTGATAGTCTTTCATGTCATTAATCATGTCATTAATTTTAGTTTCTACAATTGCAACTGTCAGGATCTGCTTCACTCACTCTTTCTTTTATCTCTTCTGCTTTATTAGATACCCCATCAGCATTGGTGTACCAAACCTTGAGATTCTTCATGGAAGCTCTTGTACCAGAGTTCTCCCTTTCTCTGGGGGCAGAGGGGATCTGGGGGGTGTCTGGGGGATGACTGGGGGCGGGGAGGATCCAGGGGATATCCGGGGGGATCCGGGGGTGTCTGGGGGGTCCGGGGGGTGTATGGGGGGTTAAAGAGGTCAGGAGGGGTGCTTGGGGGCTAATCGGGGCTGGGCCTCTAGGAAGGTAGGTAGGAGGGTCTGGGGTAGGGCCTGGGTAGGTAGGTCTGGAGTAGGAAGAGAATACTGGGTCTGAAGATTAGGGAGGGTCTGATAGACATAGAGGGGTTGGGAGATAGCGTAAGGTTGGGAGTCAGATAGAGGTTGAGAGGTTGGGAGGGGGAAGGATAGAGGGGGTGGGGGGTCACATGGAAGGAGAGGGGACGAAGAGGGGTGAGGGCTGGGTAGGTTTTGGGGGTTGAGGGGATGAGGGCTGGGTGGATTTTGGGGGTTGAGGTGATGAGGGGATCCTTGGAATGTGGGATGAATTTGACTGCAGTGTGGTCAGAGGGGTCAAGGGAGGTGTTGGCGAGATAAGCAGGGGCAGGGAGGGCTGATTTGGGGAGGGAGTGACTTGAGAAGGTGTGAGCTGGTTAGCATGGGGTGGATTAGCATTGGGGTGTGTAGCTACGCTCAAATGGGAAGAGTTGTATTGTTGTTTGCTTGCTCTGTGGGCTATCTGCTCCTCCTTCGTCATGAATTTGTCAATACATACGTTGTAGTAATTTTCGCTACCTCTGAGTAAGTGTTTGTGATGCAGTATGTAATCCACTGCCTCTTCGTTAGTGAACTGTACCAGGACAGGTCGTTTTCTGTTACAGTTGTATGGCCCAATGCGTCGTTGGACTTGCACCTCATTCCCTGCCATCTGGGCTCTCATGTCTCTCAAGATCCCCTGTAGCTCCAATTCCTCAATCTCCATCCTTTCCTGCCTCGATGGTGCCCTGGCTTCCAGCAATCCATGGATTATGATTGTCCTCTTTCTTAGTTCAGGGTCATGCTGGTGGCCCCCTCCCTGGCTGACCCCCACCCCTCCCACTCCCGCTACTCCACCTACTACTACTCCCCCTTCCCCTGCCAAGCTTCCCTTATTCCTGCCAAATTCATTAGTAAGCCTATATATTTCTCCTTGCGATTCTACCCTGCTCTTCCTGATTTCCTCTTGAATATAATCCATAAACTCTTGTTTGAGTCTTTGAACCTCGTCCTGTATCTTATTAAAGACTTCACTTTTAATCCCCTGGATTAGATCATCTATCCAAACATCCCTCTTCTCTACAAATATCACATTCATCTTCTCCACAAACCTATCTTCTTCCTCAATCATAATACTGCTGGACCTAGACGCCCTTCCTGACATAGTCATTGCTATAATGCAACCTTACCCACAGGGGTTCCAAGTATCTTACCGTCCTGCTAACACAATAGGTGAGTAAATCTCCAAGTGTCGTCCCACGTGGTGGTAGGAGGGTTGCTGCCGGGGGTGAGGTCACAGTCAGAGGTCGGTGAGGTCTGCTCCACACTGCCACAGTACTTCATCAACTATTTTCAATTACGCTACTTAAACTGTTTTTCTTCACTACCTTATGGCTTTGGTCAAACCCCAAGGTTTTTTCATTCACTTGTACACACTTTTTCACTTCGAAGTTGCCTGATTACCCCTCCCACTCCACTAGTGAACCAGGATCTCCCAACCCACGTCCACCCAACACGACGGTCACAACACAATGAGTGTGTGTGTGTTTGTGTGTGTGTGTGTGTGTGTGTGTGTGTGTGTGTGTGTGTGTGTGTATGTGTGTGTGTGTGTGTGTGTGTGTGTGTGTGTGTGTGTGTGTGTGTGTGTGTGTGTGTGTGTGTGTGTACTCACTTAGTTGTGTTTGCGGGGGTTGAGCTCTGGCTCTTTGGTCCCGCCTCTCAACTGTCAATCAACAGGTGTACAGATTCCTGAGCCTATCGGGCTCTGTCATATCTACACATGAAACTGTGTATGGAGTCAGCCTCCACCACATCACTTCCTAATGCATTCCATTTGTCAACCACTCTGACACTAAAAAAGTTCTTTCTAATATCTCTGTGGCTCATTTGGGCACTCAGTTTCCACCTGTGTCCCCTTGTGCATGTGCCCCTTGTGTTAAATAGACTGTCTTTATCTACCCTATCAATTCCCTTCAGAATCTTGAATGTGGTGATAATGTCCCCCCTAGCTCTTCTGTCTTCCAGCGAAGTGAGGTTTAATTCCCGTAGTCTCTCCTCGTAGCTCATACCTCTCAGCTCGGGTACTAGTCTGGTGGCAAACCTTTGAACCTTTTCCAGTTTAGTCTTATCCTTGACTAGATATGGACTCCATGCTGGGGCTGCATACTCCACGATTGGCCTGACATATGTGGTATACAAAGTTCTGAATGATTCTTTACACAAGTTTCTGAATGCCGTTCGTATGTTGGCCAGCCTGGCATATGCCGCTGATGTTATCCGCTTGATATGTGCTGCAGGAGACAGGTCTGGCGTGATATCAACCCCCAAGTCTTTTTCCTTCTCTGACTCCTGAAGAATTTCCTCTCCCAGATGATACCTTGTATCTGGCCTCCTGCTCCCTACACCTAACTTCATTACATTACATTTGGTTGGGTTAAACTCTAACAACTATTTGTTCGACCATTCCTTCAGCTTGTCTAGGTCTTCTTGAAGCCTCAAACAGTCCTCTTCTGTTTTAATCCTTCTCATAATTTTAGCATCGTCCGCAAACATTGAGAGAAAGGAATCGATACCCTCCGGGAGATCATTTACATCAGAAACAAGATAGGACCGAGTACAGAGCCCTGTGGGACTCCACTGGTGACTTCACGCCAATCGGAGGTCTCACCCCTCACCGTAACTCTCTGCTTCCTACTGCTTAGATACTCCCTTATCCACTGGAGCACCTTACCAGCTACACCTGCCTGTCTCTCCAGCTTATGTACCAGCCTCTTATGCGGTACTGTGTCAAAGGCTTCCCGACAATCCAAGAAAATGCAGTCCACCCAGCCCTCTCTTTCTTGCTTAATCTGTATCACCTGATCATAGAATTCTATCAAGCCTGTAAGGCAAGATTTACCCTCCCTGAACCCATGTTGGCGATTTGTCACGAAGTCCCTTCTCTCCAGATGTGTTACCAGGTTTTTTCTCACGATCTTCTCCATCACCTTGCATGGTATACAAGTCATGGATACTGGCCTGTACTTCAGTGCCTCTTGTCTGTCGCCCTTTTTGTATATTGGGACCACATTCGCCGTCTTCCATATTTCTGGTAGGTCTACCGTCTCTAGTGACTTACTATACACTATGGAGAGTGGCAAGCAAAGTGTCTCTGCACACTCTTTCAGTACCCATGGTGAGATCCCATCTGGACCAACAGCCTTTCTAACATCCAGATCCAGCAGGTGTCTCTTGACCTCCTCTCTCCTAATTTCGAACTCCTCCAAGGCCGCCTGGTTTACCTCCCTTTCTCCTAGCACAGTGACCTCACCCTGTTCTATTGTGAAGACCTCCTGGAACCTCTTGTTGAGTTCCTCACACACTTCTCTGTCATTCTCTGTATACCTGTCCTCGCCTGTTCTAAGTTTCAATACCTGTTCTTTCACTGTTGTTTTCCTTCTGATGTGACTGTGGAGTAGCTTTGGTTTGGTCTTGGCTTTGTTTGCTATATCATTTTCAAAATTTTTCTCTGCTTCTCTTCTCACCCTGACGTACTCATTCCTGGTTCTCTGGTATCTCTCTCTGCTTTCTGGTGTTCTGTTATTCCGGAAGTTCCTCCACGCCTTTTTGTTCAGTTTCTTCGCTTCCATACATGCCCTATTATACCATGGATTCTTCTGTTGCTTCTCGGATTTTTCCCTTTGGGCCGGGATGAACCTGTTTACTGCCTCCTGACACTTTTGGGTAACATAGTCCATCATGCCCTGTACAGACTTGTCTCTGAGGTCTGTGTCCCCAGGTATTTCTCTTAGGAAACTTCTCATCTGTTCATAATTCCCCTTTCGGTATGCCAGCCTTTTGATTCCTAGTTAATTTTGGGGGGAGATAAGTCCTAGCTCTACCAGGTACTCAAAGTTCAATACACTGTGGTCACTCATTCCCAAGGGCGCTTCCATCTTAACTTCCCTTATATCCCATTCATTTAGGGTAAATATCAAATCAAGCATTGCTGGTTCATCTTCTCCTCTCATTCTTGTTGGTTCTTTGGTGTGCTGGCTTAGAAAGTTTCTTGTTGCCACGTCCAGCAGCTTAGCTCTCCATGTTTCTGGTCCTCCATGCGGGTCTCTGTTCTCCCAATCTATCTTCCCATGGTTGAAGTCTCCCATAATTAGTAGTCCAGATCCATTCCTGCTAGCAACAGAAGCTGCTCTTTCTATTATGTTAATGGTGGCCATGTTGTTTCTATCATATTCCTGTCTAGGTCTTCTGTCATTTGGTGGTGGATTATATATGACTGCGACTATAATTTTTTTCCCTCGATTTGTTACAGTACCTGCTATGTAGTCACTGAAACCTTCACAGCCCTGAATATCCATCTCCTCAAAATCCCAGCCTTTTCTTACCAGCAGAGCTACACCACCCCCACCTCTTCCTTCCCTCTCTTTCGTCATAACATAATAGTCCTGTGGGAACACTGCATTTGTTATCGTTTTCGTGATCTTTGTTTCTGTGAGGGCTATTATGTCTGGGTTTTCCTCTAGTACCAGTTCTCCAAGCTCATTTGCTTTATTTGTAATTCCATCTATGTTAGTGTACATCGCTTTGAGGCTCACTTTCTTCTGTCCCTTCTCAAATCGCCTCCTTGGTGAGTGTTCTGCTGGTGGGGGAGGCTGTTCCATGGGTGTGACGACCTGTGAGGTGGATAACAGGGTCTCGGAGGATACTAGGATGAGGGGCGGGGGATCCAGTGAAGGGGGAGGGACAGGGAGGGTATGGGGTGAAAGGGGAGGGAGAACGGGAAGGAAAGGGAGGAGGGAGGACTCGGGAGGAGGGGAGGGGTAGAAGGGTGGGGATTGGGTGTGGGGGGGAGGGAGATTTGGCTGAACATTTGAGTGGGGGCAGGGAGGGTTTGGGGTAGGGGGGTTTTCTATGCAGAGGAGGGAGGCGGGGTTGTCCTCCCTTCTGGTGTTACTGGGTAGCTGGTTGTGGGTTCCCCCCTCGCCTCTGGGGGTGTTGTGTTGGGAGCTGTGACTTCCTGGTTTTCCCCTCTCGCCCTGCACCTCTTCCTTGCTTCTGCCGCCACGGCTCTCTCCTCCCTTGTCATGTCTCTCTGGAGGAATATATTTTTGAATTTCAAAAACTTGAATTTGTGTGTGTGTGTGTGTGTGTGTGTGTGTGTGTGTGTGTGTGTGTGTGTGTGTGTGTGTGTGTGTGTGTGTGTGTGTGTGTGTGTGTGTGTGTGTGTGTGTGTGTGTGTGTGTGTGTGTGAAAAAAGAATAAACACAATAAATAAAAAAAATTGTAGTTAGTAACAGTTGATTGAATAACAGTTGAGAGGCTGGCCGTAAGAGCAGAGCTAAATCCCTGCATGCACAACTAGGTGAATACAGATTGAAAGAGAGAGACAAAGACAAAGACTGACAGTAGATAAATGGATGAAGAGCAGGATAGATATATAGATTGCTAAATAGATAGATGTATGGATAAATGGATGGAATGATGGAATGATACATGGATATACACACACAGAAATCACAATAGCGTGATGCATCTAATGAACAAATCCACAAGGGCAGTGATGAGGGTTTGAACCTACGTCCAAGATGATCCCAGACGTGACGTAATCGACTGTGCCTCATCTGGATCCTCTTGGATGTAGGTTCGAACTCTCATCACGGCCCTTTTGGATTTGTTCATTTGATAGATGGGTATATAGTTGGAGAGGTAGATAGATAAATGGACATATAAAAGGAAAAATATCTGGATAGATAGAGGGAAAGATATGTTTATATATAGATGAATAGATCGGTTGATAGATGGGTATATAAATATTTAGATGGATAGATGAGGAGACGGATGAATAGATAAATGGAGATATGGATGAATATATGTATAGTTGTATATATAGATATGTGGATAGACATATAGATGGATGAAAAGATAAATGGAGATATGGATGAATATATGCATAGATGTATATATAGATATGTGGATAGACATATAGATGGATGGATAGATGTTGGATAGATGAATAAAGATATATAAAATATATAGATATATTATATAATATATATATATATATATATATATATATATATATATATATATATATATATATATATATATATATATATATATAAAGTAAAGTAAAGTAAAGACGGTAAAGTGTTGGAGTGTTGATGTTCGGCAGTCCTCCAATGGCAGGTGTCAATGCCTGGTCACACTTACAAAAAAAAAGACTGCTTGCCTGTTTGTCTGTGGTAAGGTAATGGGAAGACACGCAAAACACAAAATATATACAATGAAATTTTAATTACTTTAGAAAACAAGATATGAACAAAGACAATCCCTTGGCTTACGTAAAATTCAAAACAAGTCAACAAACAAAACAACATGAATAATTACTAGATATGAAAATTTACTCTACAATAAAATAATGTGCAAGACAATAAATATCAGGTGCTGAGAATATTAGCTATAGCTGCTACCTCCCTTAGTAAACGACAGCCAGGGCTTAGTATACCAGAGAGAGATGTCAACTTCTAAGAGCACAGGAATATTCTGAGGATGACGGCTTGAGCTGGCCCAGACGTCGACTCAGGTAGAGGGCGTGAGTGCAGGTGCAGGTGTGCTGTCGGCGATACACCAGCCAATCAGGAGCAGGCAGGCGGAGAATGGGTAGTTAGCTCGATGACGATGGGCGGTGAGCCGGCGTGACGAGTGGTGCAAGGTACGCTTTGCTTCCTGGTCAAAACGTTTTGTGCTACTGGTGGACGTATCTTTAATGTAGCATCTTGTACTTGTAGAATGACGTGACTGATATAGGGAAGAGCAGGCTCAATCTCTCTTGAAAGAGATTATCATCACAACTCTCCCCCGGAGCCTGCGGTTCCGGAAGAAGTTACGTCTTCATGTGGTAGAGTGATAGGTGGAGTTGCCTCTACTTCATAGACTCTGGAGAGGGCGTCGGCTATGATGTGGTCAGACCCCTTGATGTAGAGATCTCCAGGTTGAATTTCTGCAGATATCAAGCCCATTGTAGAAGCCATCGATTGTTGAATTGGGCTTGCTGCAAGAAGTGTAGGGTGTAGTGGTCCGTGTAGATGGTGGTAGACCGAGCACTTTTCAGGTATTGTTTGAAGTGCTGCAAGTTCAGGACGATGAGTAGCTCCCTGTCGATAGTTCCTTGTAGCTGTGGTCGCTAACAGGTATATTCTTCTCGCCTCGTTGGTCCAAAAAAATTAGGTCAAATTAGGTCACCCCCGATGCCAGTACCACTGGCGTCGACATGGAGGATGAAAGGCTTCGTGATATCTGGCGAGGTGAGAATAGGATTAGAATATGGCAAAGGAGAACTATTATTGTCCTGAAAATAGTTATGAAGATCAGTTAGGATTTCCGAATTGGAAAGCGCTGACTCAGTGTCAGTGCTTTCGGGAGGAGAAGCAGGGAAGGTCTCACTGTGGATGTACGGACCTTTAAAGGTAGAATACGTTACTAACACATTGGGAGGAGTACCGTTATATAGCTTCAGGAGGTTGACGTGGCACAACTGGGTCTTCCGCCGCCTATCTGGAGTCTCTAGAACGTAGTTGTGGTTGTTTCTGCACTCCTGGATGCGGTAGGGTCCTGAAAACCTGTTTTGCAAGAGAGAACCTGGGATAGGGAAATAGGCCAACACGAAGTCTCCCGGTTTAAATTTCCTTACTTTGCTGTTCTGGTCGTAATGAGTCTTCATCCTCTCCTGTGTTTTCAAAAGATTATCCTTAGCAAAGTTATGCACCCTCTCTAGAATGTGTTGTAGGTTTTGAAGAAACTGGGGCACATTCTGATGCTCACTGAAGGTGGCATCACGTAGAGAGTCTTTAAAAGCTTTGAGAGGAGTACGGCACTTACGTCCGTAGAGCATCTCATAAGGAGATACTCCTAGAGACTCATTGGGAAGACTTCTAAAGATACACATAATGAGGTCAAGTTGTTTATCCCAATCCTTAGAGGTCTCATTGCAAAACTTCTTCAGGAGTGCTTTAATAGTCTGATGACAACGTTCATGAGAACCCTGTGAAGCAGGATGATAGGGGCTGGACAATACCTGTGTGATGTTGAACTCTCCCAGTGTCCTCTTGAAGAGATCACCGGTGAAGTTGGTGCCACAGTCACTCTGAACCTCCCTTGGAAATCCATACTGGGTGAAGATCTTCAATAAGTTTTTCACCACAGTAGCAGCCGTAATGTTCTTTACTGGAACTGCTATGGGGAATCTGGTGGTAGGCCACAGGATGGTTAGTATATAGGCGTTGCCAGAACTGGTCCAAGGTAAAGGACCAACACAGTCTATAATAAGTCTGTGGAAAGGTTCCGCAGGCACCTGAATGGGTGTCAGTGGTGCTCTGGGGATAGAGATGTTCGGTTTACCTGCCATCTGACATATATGACACTGTTTGACGTACTGTTTGACGCTATTTACCATACCTTACTAGTTGTTCGACGTTGGTCCAATCGTCCTCCTTCTTCAGTTTACTGGGTCTGTATCTGCGGTAGTGCAACTCGTTCTCTAGAAAGAACCCAGGTATACTGTCAGGTTGAGTCTCAGCGTGGAAGAATAATGGTGTCAAGGTAAGATCGTCCCTCTGTAACTTACGGAACTCCAACGTGGTAAGATTCGGGGGTAGTTTCTGAGGGCCTTGAGGGACAGCGGTAGCAGTAGAGTCAGCTGGCTGTGGTCGTGCAGCTTGTGCACGGGTGGTCACCAAAACCGGAGGAGAAACTTCATCACTCTCTTGAACCTTTGCTGGAACATACTCAAAGATGGGATTATCCATTACAGAGGTACACACCTGGGGTTTGTCCATGACGATCAGGTTGGTCGGTTGCAGGTCTTCTGCCAAGTCGTTGCCCAGGAGAAGTTGCACTCCCGGCATGGGAAAAGGCTTTTCCCTGATGGCGACTTGGACTTCACTGGTCACGAAGGGACAATCCAGGTGGACTCTGGCGAGTGGATAAGGAGTGGTAGCAGTGAGGTCAGTGATGAAGACGGTTTTCCCGGTGTAGGCGATATTGGGCACAGCTGATTTCAAAATAATTGATTGAAGAGCCGCTGTGTCCCTCAAGATCTTCAGTTTGAAACGTCCCTCCGGATCTGAACCGTTGGTAGAGACAGTTCTAGGATACAGGTGTTTACTGAAGAGAGAAAGATCATTAACATGAACACCAACATTCATCACAGGCTTACCGGACTTAGGAGGAGTCTGTTTGGGTTTAGTGGATTCAGTATTACCTTTGTATTGAGACTTACCACATTTATCTATGGTATGTCCATAGAGTCTACAATACTTACAGTACAATTGCGAGTTAGCTTGATCAGTACTCACTTTCTCGTAACTGTACCAAGACTTCTTACTGGAAGGTTGTTCTGGTGTCAGCCGGTGGATGAGGCTGTAAGTGTCAGCCGACTTAGCACATTTTAGGTATTCGGTCTCCTCTTTATCTGCTAAATATAAACGGACAGGAAGAGGCACACGCCTCAAGAATTCTTCAACTAGCATGAGGTTGACGAGTTCTGCAAAGGTAGAGACATGTGTTGCTTCCAGCCATTTCATAAAATATCTTCTTTTGGTATTAGCAAATTCTAGAAGGGTGGTGGTACTTGCCTTTAGGTGATCACGGAATTTTCGTCGGTAGCTTTCGGTGGAGAGAAGGTAGGCGTCCAACACTGCTTGCTTCAGGGTCTGGTAGTCATTCTCAGACGCCAAAGTACTGAGTGTAACTGCAGCTCTACCTGTGAGATGTACTCTGAGAAGGGTAGCCCATTGGTCGGCAGGCAAGCTAAGTTGATTAGTAAGGGGCTCAAAGGTGGTCAAAAATACGTCGACCTCTGTCTCTACGAATGGTGGCATTAACTTACTTGCATGGGAGATATTGAAACTTACTGGAAGACTGGCGGTAGCTTGCTGGCGTTGAGTGAGGTGTGTAGTTTCCAACGCGAGTTCTTGTTGACGACATTCTATAACCATAGCAGCTTGCTGTTTGTCATGCTCGCGTTGCATCTCCAGGTGGCGTTGTTTTGCTTCAAGCTGTACTCGCTCACGCTCACGGAGTATTGCAATCTCACGTTCTTGTTCTTCTTTCCTCAGTGCAGCTTCTCGTTCCTTGAGGGCGACTTCACGTCCTTTTCTTCCTTTCGTATTGCAGCTGCTTCCCTTTGTTGCTCTCGCACGATCTTGGCAAGTTCTAGTTTGAGTTTCATAGTTGCCAAATCAGGTTTATCTGTAATAGAGTAAGTTTCGTGAGTTTCAGAGTCAATTTTACCTTCCTCTAAGAGATAATCCAGTAACAGGTTATGCAGTTCATTTTTGTTGGCTCCATGAGAAACATCTAGTTGATACTCATGTGCAAGAGTTTGTAATTCGGTCCTCTTGGCACGACTTAAGTTCCCTATTTCACCTGCTGAATCTGCACGGAAAGCTTGGAGACGAAACATGGTGAAATTAGCAAATAAATGTACAACGATTATACTGTTGTGATATGGTGAATGTCAGAAACAGGACAACGTGGCAACTGGTACCTATCATGTGGAATCGTTAACAATTAATGTTAATTTCAAGATGGTAAATTATTAATAAATCAAGATCGCAGGGAATCTTGTACCCGGTACTCAATGTAAGAGGATAAGGACAAGAAAATCCTACTAAGTAAGCGAAACTGAGTTTCTAAAACAAATGAAACATTTAATTGCCTCAAAAGTGAATTAGGTAGTCCAAGAATGTAGGCATACCTTGCCGAATCTGTACAGGACATAAGCAAGTTTTTCCCACTGAAATGAAATACTGTATGATACTTACAGAATTAGCGAACTTTTGTGCTCTAAAAAAAAGAAAGCTAATTCCCTACCCAAGTAAATAACATCATCTCTGACCGACGTGTAGGGGTGCGAGGTGTCAACTGGTGACGAGAACTGCTGCTGAGGTCCCAATTCAGCAACAAAGTTTGTGCTAGAGGAACTATGGCCCTCTTTATCCTCCTACAGTCGGATTGCAGAAGATTAGGTGCTCTTGACCCGGGGACAGACCAAAGTACCAGGGTACCAATATGATGATCTGCCGAAAATATGAGAAATATCCTAGGGACAAAGGTGGTAAACACGAGTAATAACACGGAGGGAGGGATGACCAATTAAGAGAATGACTAAGGCCTACAGTCACCACGTAATCCAAAGTTGTCTCACACTCACAATATGCTACTCTCGGAATGCACAATACACACAGCACCATATGAAAATAAAATTGAATATTGAAAATAGTAAAAAGCAACTTTACCCAAGCCAAGTACGCTTACCACAAATTTAAGCCTCAAAAAAAACAGTATATAGGCAAGACAACAACATCTCTTTCTAGGCGTTTAACGATGCATAAGCAACAGGGCTCCATTAAGGAACATATAATCTCTTCCCACAAACAAACCATCACCAGAGAAATCTTAACAAACAACAGAGAAATCATCGATAAATACAGCGATAGCAGGCGGCTTGACGTTTGCGAGGCACTACACATTAAGAAGTCAACACCAGCAATCAACAGCCAATTAATGCACAACTATATTCTACCCACTTCAAGACTCCGCTCCAATATAGAAGCATCAAGAAATATGGACCAATAGGCTTTCTACAAATTACTTCCATTCAATACCCATTGTTTCGTGTTCTGTCCTGTGTTTGAATTTAATAATATTCAATACCCATTGTTTCGTGTTCTGTCTTGTGTTGGAATTTAATACACATTGAATACCCATTGTTGAAAGTTCGTTTTTCACCTCATCCACCTCACCCGAATGTAGATATAAACGTCGAAGATGTGTAAGCTCTATTCAGTTTCAGTTGTGTGTTTGTAAACTAAAGTCTTTGAAAATGTAATAAGTTTTACGAAACGCGCTCAAGTGTCGCGTCAGACTAGAAATAATAATGAATTTTGGAGAATTGATCTTTGAATTACCATCAACAGTGAAAAGAAACATAAGAAAGATAGAGAAAATTCGTGTTAGAATTATTAATCTTACTTTTTCGGTCATATTTAATAATATATATATATATATATATATATATATATATATATATATATATATATATATATATATATATATAAATATATATATATATATATATATATATATATGTTTCATTGAATATGACCGCATATTCTGTATTTATTATTTTCTGGTTTAGGGCTTCTATCCCTCTAACTATTTTCTTAGCATCAGGGCTTATTTGAAATAGGAGTTCACCAAAACTCATTTTCGTACTTTTAAGGTGAAGAAAAGAAGTGATTTACTATAGAGTGTATTACACTTATTTGTATAATTTGCACGACGTTTCGAACCTCCATGGTTCATTCTCAAGTGAACAGATCTTACAATACTAGTTGATCTTACAATACTCAACTAGTATTGTAAGATCTGTTCACTTGAGAATGAACCATGGAGGTTCGAAACGTCGTGCAAATTATACAAATAAGTGTAATACACTCTATAGTAAATCACTTCTTTTCTTCACCTTAAAAGTACGAAAATGAGTTTTGGAGAACTCCTATTTCAAATAAGCCCTGATGCTAAGAAAATAGTTAGAGGGATAGAAGCCCTAAACCAGAAAATAATAAATACAGAATATGCGGTCATATTCAATTAAACATGTTTGAAAGAAAACCTGCTGCCAGTATACACCAATATATATATATATATATATATATATATATATATATATATATATATATATATATATATATATATATATATATATATGTATATATATATATATATATATATATATATATAATATATATATGTATAAATATATATACATATATATATATATATATACATATATATATATATATATATATATATATATATGTATACATATATATATATACATATATATATATATATATATATATATATATATATATATATATATATATATATATATATATATATATATATATATATATATATATATATATATTTATTTCTAGTCTGACGCGATACGGGCGCGTTTCGTAAAACTTATTACATTTTCAAAGACTTTAGTTCACAAATACACAACTGAATAGAACTTACGTATCTCCGATACGTAAGATATTGGAGAATTGATTTTTTATTTACCTCCAACAGTGAAGCGTAATGTACGAAAGATTGAGAAAATTTGTGTTAGAATTATTAATCTTACTTTTTCGGTCATATTTAATAATATATGTCTACAGGAAAGACTGCTACCAAAATATATATATATATATATATATATATATATATATATATATATATATATATATATATATATATATATATATATATATATATATATATATATATATATATACATATATATATACATATATATATATATATATATACATATATATATACATATATATATATATATATATATATATATATATATATATATATATATATATATATATATATGTCGTACCTAATAGCCAGAACTCACTTTTCAGCCTACTATTCAAGGCCCGATTTGCCTATTAAGCCAAGTTTTCCTGAATTAATATATTTACTATAATTTTTTTCTTATGAAATGATAAAGCAACCCTTTTCTCTATGTATGAGGTCAATTTTTTTTTATTGGAGTTAAAATTAACGTAGATATATGACCGAACCTAACCAACCCTACCTAACCTAACCTAACCTATATTTATAGGTAAGATTAGGTTAGGTAGCCAAAAAAAGCTAGGTTAGGTTAGGTTAGGTAGGTTAGGTAGACGAAAAAACATTAATTCATGAAAACTTGGCTTATTAGGCAAATCGGGCCTTGAATAGTAGGCAAAGAAGTGCGTTCTGGCTATTAGGTACGACATATATATATACATATATATATATATATATGTCGTACCTAATAGCCAGAATGCACTTGTCAGCCTACTATGCAAGGCCCGATTTGCCTAATAAGCCAAGTTTTCCTGAATTAATATATTTTCTCTAACTTTTTTCTTATGAAATGATAAATCTACCCATTTCATTATGTATGAGGTCAATTTTTTTCATTGGAGTTTAAATTAACGTAGATATATGACCAAACCTAACCAACCCTACCTAACCTAACCTAACCTATCTTTATAGGTTAGGTTAGGTTAGGTAACCCAAAAAGTTAGGTTAGGTTAGGTTAGGTAGGTTAGGTAGTCGAAAAACAATTATTTCATGAAAACTTGGCTTATTAGTCAAATTCGGCTTTGCATAGTAGGCTGATAAGTGAGTTCTGGCTACTAGGTACGACATATACATATATATATATATATATATATATATATATATATATATATATATATATATATATATATATATATATATATATATATATATATATATATATATATATATATATATATATATATATGTCGTACCTAGTAGCCAGAACGCACTTCTCAGCCTACTATGCAAGGCCTGATTTGCCTACTAAGCGAAGTTTTCCTGAATTAATATATTTTTTCTATTTTTTTTCTTATGAAATGATAAAGCTATCCATTTCATTACGTATGAGGAAAAAAAAATTTATTGGAGTTAAAATTAACGTAGATATATGACCGAACCTAACCAACCCTACCTAACCTAACCTATCTTTATAGGTTAGGTTAGGTTAGGTAGCTGAAAAAGTTAGGTTAGGTAGGTTAGGTGGTCGAAAAATCATTAATTCATGAAAACTTGGCTTATTAGGCAAATCGGGCCTTGCATAGTTGGATGAGAAGTGTGTTTTGAAGGCATAGACGACGTTAGTCTCTTTTAAAGCGTTCTGTTTTTTGTCTGGAGAGTTTCTCATGAGTAGGCTGGCCGTTTTTCTGGTTTTATAGTAAATCGTCAGTTGTATCCTCTGATTTTCTCCAGACAAACTCTCCAGACAAAAAACAGAACGCTTTAAAAGAGACTAACGTCGTCTATGCCTTCAAATGCCCACTTGGGGACTGTAAGCTCCAAAAAACCCAGTATATAGGCAAGACAACAACATCTCTTTCTAGGCGTTTAACGATGCATAAACAACAGGGCTCCATTAAGGAACATATAATCTCTTCCCATAACCAAACCATCGCCAGAGAAATCCTAGTAAACAACACAGAAATCATCGATAGATACAGCGATAGCAGGCGGCTTGACGTTTGCGAGGCACTACACATCAAGAAGTCAACACCAGCAATCAAGAGCCAATTATTGCACAACTATATTCTACCCACCTCAAGACTCCGCTCCAATATAGAAGCATCAAGAAATATGGACCAATAGGCTTTCTACAAACACTTCTATTCAATACCCATTGTTTCTGTTCTGTCTTGTGTTGATACTTTTAATACCCTATTAATATCCCCTAGTGTTCTGTCTTGTGTTAATGCCACATCACCTTTCCACCCTCACTCAAATGTAATGCCACATCACCCTTCCCACCTCACTCAAATGTAGATATAAAATCAGGGAAACGCAAGTTCTAATCAGTTGTGTATTTGTGAAGTCTTTGAAAATGTAATAAGTTTTACGAAACGCGCCCGTGTCGCGTCAGACTAGAAATAAAAATGAATTTTGGAGAAGTGATTTTTGATTTACCTCCAACAGTGAAGCGTAATGTACGAAAGATTGAGAAAATTCGTGTTAGAATTATTAATCTTACTTTTTCGGTCATATTTAATAATATATGTCTACAGGAAAGACTGCTACCAAAATATACTAATATATATATATATATATATATATATATATATATATATATATATATATATATATATGCGAACAAGCCTGAATGGTCCCCAGGACAATATGCAACTGAAAACTCACACCCCAGAAGTGACTCGAACCCATACTCCCAGAAGCAACGCAACTGGTATGTACAAGACGCCTTAATCCACTTGACCATCACGACCGGACATAATGAGGTGATAGCCGAGGCTATTTGAACCACCCCACCGCCGGCACTCGGATAGTAATCTTGGGCATAGCATTTTACCAAATCACCTCATTCTTTGGGGCACACGTGAGGAACACAAATGCGAACAAGCCTGAATGGTCCCCAGGACAATATGCAACTGAAAACTCACACCCCAGAAGTGACTCGAACCCATACTCCCAGAAGCAACGCAACTGGTATGTACAAGACGCCTTAATCTATATATATATATAGATTATATATAGACGCCAATATATATATATATATATTGGTGTATACTGGCAGCAGGTTTTCTTACAAACATGTTTCATTGAATATGACCACATATTCTGTATTTATTATTTTCTGGTTTAGGGCTTCTATCCCTCTAACTATTTTCTTAGCATCAGGGCTTAGTTGAAATAGGAGTTCTCCAAAACTCATTTTCGTACTTTTAAGGTGAAGAAAAGAAGTGATTTACTATAGAATGTATTACACTTATTTATACAATTTGCACAACGTTTCGAACCTCCCTGGTTCATTCTCAAGTGAAGCGATTTTACAGGGCTGGTTGATTTTATACCCGCACTGGGTCAGGTGATAAGACAATAAAGGTGAAAACATGGAGGGATACATAAGGGATAAATGTTGGGTGAAACATAAGAACGTAAGAATAGAGGTAACCGCAGAAGGCTTGTTGGCCCATACGAGGCAGCTTCTATCTACATACAAAGATTAATCAAGTGTTGAACATTGTCTTCGGTGTTGGCATCGTTATGTTCTGGCCTTGTCCTTACTCTCATGGTGGGTAGAGTAAATAGCTCCGTGATTTGGGTGTTCATGGTAGGTTGTTCTATTTATATGTGAATTGCTTCAAGAATTTCTAATCTTCTTGCATCTTGGGTTTTTTATACTGGTATTCTTGTTCAACATTTCTCTTGTTAGGGTGATGTCATGGGCTTGTCTCATGTGATTCCTAGGGGCACCGGATTGAAGATAGCATGTCAAACGCCTCGTCAGCTTGGTCGACGACATACCTATGTACTTTGATTGAAGGTTACATTCTTCGTGGGGGCAAGTGTACATGTATACAACGCTTGACTGCTGTAGAGGGTTCTCCGTCGGCTTCGGGCTGTTTTTGATAAGGAGTTCGGAAGTCTTCTTGGGTTTGTAGAATATTATCAGGTTTATGTTTTGGTTAGGAGTAATGCTTTTTACTCCTTTACGGATTATTTCTTTCATTATTCTTTCCTCTTTTATATGTTCACTGTGCATGGTTGATTTGTAATATAATTTTATTGGAGGTATTGTGGTTTCTGTTCTAGGTTCTGGATTATACCAACGGTCCAAGTGTCTTCTTATAGCAGCGTTTATTTCCGCGTTGCTATATCCGTTGTTCACCAATACCTGAGTTACTCTTTTAAAGTCTCTACTCACGTTGCTCCATTCAGAGCAGTGGGTAAGCGCTCGACGAACATAAGCATTGAGAACACTGGCTTTGTATCTTTCGGGGCACTCACTTCTGCCGTTCAGGCATAATCCTATGTTGGTGGGCTTGGTATATACGTTGGTGCTTAAAGAGGTTCCTGTTTTTGTTATTAGTACATCCGAGAATGGCAGACTGTTATTTTCACTATTTTCATGTGTAAATCGGAGTACTGACTCTCTCTCTCGATGTCTTTTTAGGTCAATTAGTTCATCTGAGTCTTTTACTATTACGAATATGTCATCTACATAACGGCAATATACAGTTGGTTTTTGTCTGCTACTGAAAACCCTGTCGTCGATGGTTCCCATATAAAAATTAGCAAATAAAACTCCTAAGGGGGAGCCCACTGCTACTTCGTCTATTTGTAAATACATGTCTCCTTGTGGACTGATGAAAGGGGCTTCCTTTGTACATGCTTCGAGAAGACTCTTCAAGTGTGTCTCAGGTATGTCTAATTTGGTGGTGCTCTCGTCTCTGTATACTCTGTCCAGTATCATTCCTATGGTTGTGTCGACTGGGACGTTGGTAAATAGGGATTCAACGTCCAGGGAAGCAATGATTCCATCGGGCTGGGTAGATTTGATCAATTCTAGGAAATCTGCTGATGATTGTAGACTAAACTTACTTGGAGTGTATGGATTTAGGAGTTCATTGAGGTTTTTTGCCAGGTGATAAGTTGGAGTTGGTATTTGGCTGATTATAGGGCGTAGTGGGTTACCTGGTTTGTGTGTCTTAACATTGCCGTAGGCATATCCTAAGCCATAGTCGCCTTGAAGTTTATTGAAATGCAAACTACCTTTCTTTGCGTTGATTGCTGTAATTGTTTTGTTTACTTTCCGCTTAAGGTCTTCCACAGGGTTCCTCGTGATTCGTTGAAATTTGGAGTCGTCACTAAGGATGTCGCTAATTTTGTTCATGTATTCTTGGGTAGGAATCAATACATATGCGCTGTCTTGTCGGCTTTTCTTATTGTTACGTCTTTCAGATTTTTTAGTTGTTTTGCTGCTTCTTTGAGTCGTGGGGTTAAGATTGTAGATGAATATGTTCCTTGTTTTTTCCCTGCTTCTGCTAGTATTTCAGCCTGAAGTGTGTCAGTGGTGATGACTTTTTTGTTGTCTTCTAGCTTATGGATATCGTCCAGAAGCATTTCGATTTCCAGGCGTTTTTGATGCATCTTTGGTTTAGATATGAATTGACAATTTAGACCAAGATTTAAGAGGTCTCGTTGGTCCTGGGTAAGATCATAAGAAGTCAAGCTAGAAGTCAAGCAAACCATCAACAGTGAACTATTTAACCTGAAACAACAACATAAAACTCGTGTAGAAACAGACACTCCGAAAGTTAACAGCCCTAAACGGTGGACAGTTAAAGATCCCTCGTCCTAATGATGGCTACATTAACCTGACTTCTTACGATCTTACCCAGGACCAACAAGACCTCTTAAATCTTGGTCTAAATTGTCAATTCATATCTAAACCAAAGATGCATAAAAAACGCCTGGAAATCGAAATGCTTCTGGACGATATCCATAAGCTAGAAGACAACAAAAAAGTCATCACCACCTACCTTGAGGCTACCTTGAGGTGCTTCCGGGGCTTAGTATCCCCGCGGCCCGGTCGTCGACCAGGCCTCCTGGTTGCTGGACTGATCAACCAGGCTGACACAATTCACTGACACAATTCAAGCTGAACTACTAGCAGAAGCAGGGAAAAAACGAGGAACATATTCATCTACAGTCTTAACCCCACGACTCAAAGAAGCAGCAAAACAACTAAAAAATAAACATAAAATAAACAACTAAAAAAAATCCAGTGTTCTATTCGCCTTATTATGAACATTCATGCATTGATCCTTTTGTTTTAAATTCTTACTAATCATAACTCCCAGATCCCTTTCGCAATCCGACTTCGCAATCTCAACACCATCTAGCTCGTATCTTGTAAGTCTATCATCATTACCCAGCCTCAAAACTCTATATTTATCAGCATTAAACTGCATCTGCCAATCTTTTGACCATTCTAAAACCCTATTAAGATCAACTTGAAGTGATAGCGAGTCTTCTTTCGTGTTGATTTCCCTACCGATTTTTGTATCATCTGCAAATTTGCAGATGTTGCTACTCAAACCTGAATCTAAATCACTTATATATATTATATACAACTGAGGTCCCAGGACAGAGCCCTGAGGTACTTCACTAACAACATTATCCCAGTTTGACTTAACCCCATTTATACTAACTCTCTGTTTCCTTTGGAATAGCCATGCCCTAATCCAACTTAATATAGCACCCCCAATACCACGAGCTTCTATTTTTTTAATTAGTCTTTCATGTGGCACTGTATCAAAAGCTTTGCTAAAGTCAAGGTACACAGCATCACAATCCTTACCACTATCAACTGCCTCAACTATGCTGGAATAAAAAGTAAGCAAATTTGTTAAACATGAACGCCCATTTGTAAAACCATGTTGTGACTCATTAATAAATTTATGTTTTTCAAGATGGAGACGAATTGTATTTGCAATTATTGATTCAAGTAACTTTCCCACAATAGACGTTAGGCTAATTGGCCGATAGTTTGACGCAAGTGATCTATCTCCTATCTTAAAAATTGGTACCACATTAGCTACCTTCCATGACTCTGGCACTCTGCCTAACTCTATTGAATTAATAAATATGGTAGACAGTGACTCGGAAAGCTCCTCTTTGCATTCTTTAAGCACCATGGCAAACACTTCATCCGGCCCTGGAGATTTGTTTGGTTTTAGTTTTACTAATTGTTTAATTACATCCTCCCTGGTAACTGCTAAACTAGTCAACCTGTCCTCGTCCCCACCCACATAGACTTGTTCGGCTGAAGGCATATTGTTAAGTTCTTCTTTAGTAAATACAGATATAAAATATTTGTTAAAAATACTACTCATCTCCTTGTCATTATCCGTTATTTGACCTGTCTCAGATTTTAATGGACCTATCCTTTCCCTAGTCTTAGTTCGATATGACTGAAAAAAAACTTTAGGATTTGACTTTGCTTGCTCTGCTATGCGAACTTCATAGTTTCTTTGTGCTTTCCTAATCTCTTTTTTTAACATTTGAAACCATTTGTATGAATTCCTGTTCTAAACTGACTTCCCCATTCTTAATCCTTTTGTACCAAGCTCTCTTTTTACCTATAAGGTTCTTTAAATTATGTGTTATCCACTTTGGGTGGATAACAATCTATTCAATTTGTATGGTATACTACGTTCCTGTGCTTTGTTTAGAATATTCTTAAATAAGATATATATTAAATACACATCGAAATCCCCTTTTACGTCACCTGTCGCTGGGTTCATGTCTCGCTCCAAGACCGGCCCACACCCCATACCCAAGACTTTCCAATCTATTTGACCCAAACAATTTCTTAGGCTATTAAAATCAGCTTTTCGAAAATCTGGCACTTTAACAGAATTTTCTCCTTCAGGTCTATTCCATTCTATGCTAAATCTGATTTCTTTGTGATCACTGTTCCCTAGCTCACTCCCTATTTCGATGTCATTAATTTGTGTTTCCCTGTTAGTTAACATTAAATCTAAAATATTATTTTCCCGCGTTGGTTCCTTAATGTGTTGCGTAAGAAAGCAATTGTCAATTAATTCTAGAAAATCTTCTGCTTCACTATTCCCTGTTTTGTTCAACCAGTTTATTCCACTAAAGTTTAAGTCACCCATGACATAAATACTGTTAGATCTAGATGCTCTAGATATTTCCTCCCATAGATGCTTTGCTTCCATTCTGTCTAAATTTGGTGGCCTATATATAACTCCTATTATAATATTATTTGCTTTTTCGTTTAATTCTATCCAAATAGTCTCTGTGTGTGGCTCAGTTTTGATTCCCTCTTTGAGACTACATTTCAAATTGTCCCTAACATATATGGCTACTCTCCCTCCTCGTCTAATATAACTATCTGTGTGAAATAGTTTAAATCCATTTATTTGTTATTCAGCTAATTCTATTTTCTACATTCATCCACGTTTCGGTAAGTGCAATAATATCTATTTTTTCTGTGCAGACAAGAGCATTTAATTCGTTAATTTTATTTCTTTATTTCTACTGTTAGTGTAATATACCCTAAGTGAATTGTTATTTTGAGCCCCATTTCTTTCCCTGATCATTTTGCCAATTCTTTTCTCCCACGAACACATACTTATATTACCTCCTTCCTCCAAATCAATTCCCATACCACTATCTACTAATAGTTTAAACCCAAACAAACACCTCTAACCACTGGTTCCAACGAGTTCGCAAAAGCAACAACCCCAGCCCTCGATAGATGCACCCCATCACGAGCATACATTTCATTTCTTCCATAGAAGTGTTCCCAGTTGTCTATGAAATATATTGCATTTGATTTGCAATATCTTTCCAGCCGGCAATTGACACCAAGTGCCCTCGACATCCATTCATTTCCCAGATAAAGGCGTCCCTGTACATACCAGTTGCGTTGCTCCTGGCAGTATGGGTTCGAGTCACTTCTGGGGTGTGAGTTTTCAGTTGCATATAGTCCTGGCGACCATTCAGGCTTGTTCGCATTTGTGTTCCTCACGTACGCCCCAAAGAATGAGGTGATTTGATAAAATGCTATGCCCAAGATTACCATCCGAGTGCCGGCGGGGAAGTGGTTCAAATAGATTCGGCTATCACTTCCTTTTGTCCATTCGTGATGGTCAAGCGGATTAAGGCGTCCCTGTACATACCAGTTGCGTTGCTCCTGGCAGTATGGGTTCGAGTCACTTCTGGGGTGTGAGTTTTCAGTTATATATATATATATATATATATATATATATATATATATATATATATATATATATATATATATATATATATATATATCGGTGACTCCACTCGACTTCAGCGCCACCTGCATAGCCGATGACTAAGCGTGCACGAGCATTTGGATTTAGAATATTTTGTGCTCTCAAGGCTGATACATCTGTCTAGTATACGCTCTGTGTAATAGTGGAGGTTTTCAGCCAGCCAATATTCTTACCACCTTTTAATTCATTTTTTGTCTTGTTTATTGTAGAGTAACGTAACCATTGTTTTATTTTATATTATTTTTTGACTTTGTAATTTTGTTTAACTCATACTGTACATAGCCAAGAGATTATCTTTGTTCATATTTGTTTCAAGTCAATTAAAGTTTCATTGTTCATACAATTTGTTTTGCGTGTTTTTCCCTTTTACCTGATCACAGGAGGTAACAGCCATGCAGTCAATTTTTTTTTTTTTTTTTTAAATGTGATTGGCATTGACACCCGCCATTGAGAGGACTGCCGTACACCTACATTTTTTTCATCACATTTAATGGGGGCCTGTCCTAGGAGTCTCACTCAGGTACTGATACTAGAACATCAATTTGTGGTATGTGTACTTGGCCTTGATACACTTGCTTTTCAATAATTTCATAAGTTTTAATATTTATATGGTGCTGTGTATTTTGTGCATTCCTTGGGTAACATATTGTGAGTGTTGGATATCTGTGGTTTACGTGGTGACTAGAGGCCTCAGTCACTCTCTTAATTGGTCGTTCATCCCTCAGTGTTATTACTCGTGTATTCCACCTTTTTCTTTCCTAGAATATTTCTCATTTACGACAGATTATCACTTTGGTACCCTGGTACTTTGGTTTGTCTTCGGGCTACGTACCCTATCTTCTGCGATCCGACAACAGGAGGATAAAGAGGGCCATAGTTCCTCTAGTATGGACTACGCTGTTGAGTTGGGACCTCAACAGCAGTTCTCGTCACCAGTTGACACTCGCACCCCTACACGTCGGTCAGAAATTATGATATTTACTCAGGTAGGAATTGGCTTTCTTTTACAGAGCACAAAGAACGCTAATTCTGTAAGTATCTTCTAGTTAAGTAGGAAACCCCTTGCTTCTGTCCTATAGAGACCCGGCAAGGTATGCCTACATTCTTGGACTACACTTTCACTTTTGAAACAACCAAAAGTTTCATTTGTTTTTGAAACTATCAGTTTCATTTATTTACAAGGATTTTCTTGCCCTTATTCTCGTATATTGAGTGCTGGGTACAAGATTTCCTGCGATTTTGATTAAATAATCACTTGACATCTAATATTAAAGTTAATTGTTTTCATGGTAACAATTGAATTTCCACAGGATAGTCACCAGTTGCCACGTCATCCTGTTACTGACACTTATAATATCACAGGTATATTCGCTGTACATTAATTTGCTATCTCAAAAAGTTTCGTCTCTCAGCATTTCGTAGTGATCCAGCAAGTGAAGTAGGGAACTTAATTCGTGCCACGAGAACAGAATTACAAATTCTAGCACTTGAGTATCAACTAGATGTTCCCCATGGAGCCAACAAGAGTGAATTGTACAACCTTATCCTGGACCACCTCTTAGATGATGGAATTATGGACTCTGATTCTCACGAAAACTATTTTATTACAGATCGGCAAGATCTGGCAGCTATGAAGTTAAAGCTAGAACTTGCGAAGGTAGAGCGTGAACGCCAAAAAGAAGCTCTCCAACTCGCTAATACCGAACGTGAACAACAGAAAGAAGCTCTCTAGATAAAGAAAGAGGAGGCTGCCCTAAAGAAGCAAGAACAGGAACGTGAGGCTGCCCTAAAGGAACGCGAGGCTGCCCTAAAGGAACGCGAGGCTGCCCTACAACGTGAGCGTGAGAGGGAGCAGCTTGAAGCAAGAAAACGTAACCTGGAGATGCAACGTGAGCACGATAAGAAGCAAGCTGATAGTGTTCTAGAATACCGTAGACAAGAACTCGACTTGGAAACTACACACCACACTCAGCGCCAACAAGCTACAGCCAGTCTTCCAGTAAGATTCAATGTCTTCCAGGCAAGTAAGTTAATGCCACCATTCGTTGAGACAGAGACAGATGTGTTTTTTACTACTTTTGAGGTCCTGGCCTGAAGATCAGTGGTCTACACTTCTCAGAGTGCATGTCACAGGTAGAGCTGCGATTACTCTCAGTACCTTAGCATCTGAGAATGACTACCAGACCCTAAAGCAAGCAGTTTTAGACGCCTACCTTCTCTCCACCGAAAGCTACAGACGAAAATTCCGTGATTATCTAAAGGCAAGTGCTGCCACCTATTTAGAATTTGCCAATACTAGGAAAAGATATTTCATGAAATGGCTGGAAGCAGCCCAAGTTTCTACATTTTCAGACCTTGTCAACCTTATTCTAGTCGAAAAATTCTTTTGATGTATTCCTGCTTCCATCCGTCTTCACTTAGCGGATAAGGTGGAAACCGACTACATCAGATGTGCGAAGTCGGCTGACACCTACAGCCTTATACACAGGTTGACAACTGACACATCTTCCAGTAAGAAATCTTGGCCTGATTATGACAAAGCAAGTACCCATCAAGCAACCTCCCGATTACATTGTAAGTATTGCAAGCTCTATGGACATACCTTAGATAAATGTGGAAAAGCCCAATACAAAGGCTATAGTGAAACTCCTAAACCCAAACCGACTCCTCCTAAGTCCGGTAAACCTGTGATGAATGTTGGTGTTCCTGTTAATGATCTTTCTCTCGTCAGCAAACACCTATACCCTGGAGCTGTCTCTGCCAACAATACAGATTCGGAGGGAAGTTCTAAAGTGAAGATCTTGAGGGACACAGCTGCTCTTCAGTCTATCATTATGAAATCGGCTGTGCCTAACATCACCTACACCGGGGAGACGGTCCTTACCACTGACCTCGCTGCTACCACTCCGTATCCACTCGCCAGGTTCCACCTGGATTGTCCTTTCGTACAAGGTGAAGTTCAAGTCGCCATCCGGGAAAAGCCTTTTCCCATGAAAGGGGTACAACTTCTCCAGGGCAACGACTTGGCAGAAGATCTGCAACCTTCCAACTTGATCATCATGGACAAACCCCAGGTATGTGACTCTGTCGTGGAAAACCCCCATCTTGAAGTATGTTCCAGCAGAGGTCCAAGAAAGTGATGAAGTCTCTCCTCCGGTTTTGGTGACAACCCGTGCGCAAGTTGCACTCCCGCAACCAGCTGACTCTACTGCCACAGCTGTCCCTCAAGACCATCAGAATCTACCACCGAATCTTACTATGTTGGAGTTCCGTAAGTTACAGAGGGAGGATCCTTCATTAACACCATTATTCTTCCAGGCCGAGACTCAATCTGACAGTATTCCTGGGTTCTTCATAGAGAACCAATTGCTTTACCGGAGGTAGCGACCCAGTAAACTAATGGAGGAGGACGATTGGGCTAATGTAGACCAACTAGTAGTTCCCTCCAGCCTTTGTCCTGATATTCTACACCTGGCCCATGGAGCACTTTCTCACTATGGTTTTAATAAAACCTATCACGGAATCAGACAAGACTACTTCTGACCAGGTATGATTAAAGATGTAAAAACTTATGTACAACAGTGTCATACATGTCAGATGGCAGGAAAACCTAACATCCCGATTCCCAAGGCTCCTTTGATTCCTATCCCGGTGCCTTGGGAACCTTTTCACAGACTCATCATAGACTGTGTTGGTCCTTTACCCCAGACCAGTTCTGGCAACACATATATACTAACCATCCTGTGTCCAACCGCCAGATTCCCCATAGCAATTCCTGTAAAGAACATTACGGCTGCTACGGTGGTGAAACAACTATTGAAGATCTTTACACAATATGGATTTCCTCGGGAAATTCAAAGTGACTATGGCACCAACTTCACCAGTGATCACTTCAAGAAGACACTGGAAGAATTCAACATTACTCAGGTATTGTCCAGCCCCTATCATCCTGCTTCACAGGGTTCTCTTGAACGTAGTCCCCAAACTATTAAATCACTCCTTAAGAAATTTTGCAATGAAACTATGAAAGACTGGGATAAACAACTTGACATCATCATGTGCATTTTCAGAAGTCTCCCAAATGAGTCTCTTGGAGTGTCTCCTTATGAGATGCTCTACGGACGTAAGTGCCATACTCCTCTTAAAGCTTTTAAAGACTCCACGTAATGTCACCTTCAGTGACCCTCAGTATGTGCCTCAGTTTCTTCAAAACTTAAAGCCCATTCTAGAGAGTACGTAAATTTGCCAATGAAAATTTATTGAAAGCTAAAGATAGGATGAAGACTCATTTTGAAAAACGCAGCAAAATCAGGAAATTTAACACAGGAGACTTCGTGTTAGCATATTTTCCGATCCCTGGTTCTCCATTGCAAAATAAGTTTTCAGGACCTTACCGCATCAAGGAGTGCAGAAACAACCACAACTACGTTCTTGAGACTCCAGATAGGCGGCGGAGGACCCAGTTGGGCCACGTCAATCTTTTGAAGGAGTATAAAGGTATTCCCCCCCCCCCACTGCGCTAATATCTCTCTCCACCTTTAAAAATCCATACCTCCACAGTGAGACCTTCCTTGCTTCTCCTCCTGAAAGCACTAATTCTGAGTCGGTGCCTTCCAACTCGGAAATCCTTACTGATCTTCCTAAATATTTACAGGACTGTAATAGTGCTCCTCTCATCAAAGTTCTTCAAGAACATCAGAAGTTGTTCAGCAATGATCCCCAGGAGTGTAATGTGGTTCAGCACGACATTCAGCTGCTTCCTAATACCCGGCCGATTCGTCAAACCTTCTACCGTATCAGCCCGTACAAAAAGGAAGTTATGCGTGCTGAAGTACAGTACCTTCTGGATCATGGGCTGGCCACCCCATGTGAGTCCCCTTGGGCCTCACCCTGCATCTTGGTGCCGAAACCGCACGGTAAAGTACGACTATAGGAAACTAAACCTTGTGACCGTCAAGGATGCTTATCCTTTACCTCGTATAGATGATATCCTTGACGCAGTAGGTAATGCTAATTATTTGTTCCAAATTGATTTGTTAAAGGGCTATTACCAAATCAGCCTGACAGAGCGAGCTAAGGAAATATCTGCCTTCACCACTCCTTTTGGCCTGTACAGATATGAACGCCTTTCTTTTGGACTGTGTAACGCTCCGGCCACCTGCCAGCGAGCTGTCAACCGCGTCATCTACGGCCTAGATCACACCTTCGCCTACTTGGATGACATCGTTGTGGCAACCAACACCTGGAGCGAACATCTGCTCCAGTTGCAACGATTGTTCTCCAAGGTCCTGACAGCTGGCCTTACCATCAACTTGGGCAAGTCCACCTTTGCTAAAGGTGAAGTGCATTATCTTGGTCATATGATAGGGAGTGGCAGCATAGCTCCTTTAACCATTCACACTCAAGGCATTCAGCATTACCCACAACCTACAACCAGGAAGCAGCTCCTGCGCTTCCTTGGCCCTGCATCTTACTATCGTAGGTTTGTGAAAATTTTTAGTACGGTAGCAACACCACGGATTAATCTGACCAGCCCCAAGCAACGGTATCATTGGACCATTCAACAGACCGTTGCCTTTGAACAACTAAAATCTCTGCTCTGTTCTGATCCCATTCTCGCCTCTCCAGATATTACGAAGCCCTTCATCATCAATGTCGACGCAATTGGCACCGGCATCGGGGGCGTTCTAATGCAACAACGTGGCAAAGAGGTTTTTCCTGTGAACTACAAGTTGAAGCCCCATCGAAAGAACTATAGCATCATAGAAAAGGAACGTCTCTCCATCGTCCTGAACCTGCAACATTTCGAACCTTACCTACAGGGAAATCGGTCTATTACCATCTACTCAAACCACAATCCCCTACGGTTCCTGCAAGAGGCCCAATTCAGCAATCAACATCTTCTATGCTGGGCTCTGTTCCAACAGAATTTTAATCTGGAGATCTTCTTCATCAAGGGTTCGGACAACATCATAGCCGACGCCCTCTCAAGAGTCTACGAGGTAGAGACAGCTACTCCTACCTCTCTACCATCTACTGAAGTAACTTAACCCATAAGAGCAGGCTTCGGGGGAGAGCTGCGACAATAATCTCTTTCAAAAGAGATTTGGCCTGCTCTTTCCTATCATCATGTTACTTCAGTACATCTACAACTTATAGATACTACAATCAAGAGTAGTATATATTTAGTAGAATACGCTTCTACAGGGGGTATACGTACCCTACACTTGCTCTCCACCTCCCCACCCTCGTTGATCACCAAACTACCACAACCGGCCAGCACGCTTCCCATTGGTGAATCGGCGACTCTATTCGACTTCAGCGCCATCTGCATAGCCAGTGACTAAGCGTGCATAAGCATTTGGACTTAGAATATTCTGTGCTCTCAAGGCTGATACATCTATCTAGTATACACTTTGTGTAATAGTAGAGGTTTTCAGCCAGCCAATATTCTCAGCACCTTTTAATTAATTTTTTGTCTTGTTCGTTGTAGAGTAACGTAAATACTGCTTTATTTTATATTATTTTTTGACTTTGTAATTTTGTTTAACTCCCACTGTACATAGCCAAAGGATTATCTTTGTTCATATTTGTTTCAAGTCAATTAAAGTTTCATTGTTCATACGATTTATTTTGAGTGTTTTTCCCTTTTATTTGACAACAGGAGGCAACAGCCCCGCAGTCAATTATTTTTCTCTTTTTATTTGTAAATGTGATTGACATTGACACCAGCCATTGGGAGGACTGCCGTACCCCTACATTTTTTCCATCACAATATATATATATATATATATATATATATATATATATATATATATATATATATATATATATATATATATGTCGTACCTAGTAGCCAGAACTCACTTCTCAGCCTACTATGCATGGCCCGATTTGCCTAATAAGCCTAGTTTTCATGAATTAATGTTTTTTCGACAACCTAACCTACCTAACCTAACCTAACCTAACGTTTTCGGCTACCTAACCTAACCTAACCTATAAAGATAGGTTAGGTTAGGTTAGGTAGGGTTGGTTAGGTTCGGTCATATATCTACGTTAATTTTAACCCCAATAAAAAAAAATTGACCTCATACATAATGAAATGGGTAGCTTTATCATTTCATAAGAAAAAAATTAGAGAAAATATATTAATTCAGTAAAACTTGGCTTATTAGGCAAATCGGGCCTCGCATAGTAGGCTGAGAAGTGAGTTCTGGCTACTAGGTACGACATATATATATATATATATATATATATATGTCGTACCTAGTAGACAGAACTCACTTCTGAGCCTACTATGCAAGGCCCGATTTGCCTAATAAGCCAAGTATTCATGAATTAATTGCTTTTCGACTACCTAACCTACCTAACCTAACCTAACCTAACTTTTTCGGCTACCTAACCTAACCTAACCTATAAAGATAGGTTAGGTTAGATTAGGTAGGGTTGGTTAGGTTCGATCATATATCTACGTTAATTTTAACTCCAATAAAAAAAATTGACCTCTTACATAATGATATGGGTAGCTTTATCATTTCATAAGAAAAATATTAGAGAAAATATATTAATTCATGAAAACTTGGGTTATTAGGCAAATTGGGCCTTGCATTGTAGGCTGAAAAGTGAGTTCTGGCTACTAGGTACGACATATATATATATATATATATATATATATATATATATATATATATATATATATATATATATATATATATATATATATATATTTATATTTATATATATATATATATATATTTATATTTATATATATATATATATATATATATATATATATATATATAGTTCTGGCTACTAGGTACGACATATATATATATATGTCGTACCTAGTAGCCAGAACGCACTTCTCAGCCTACTATGCAAGGCCCGATTTGCCTAATAAGCCAAGTTTTCCTGAATTAATATATTTTTTCTATTTTTTTTCTTATGAAATGATAAAGCTACCCATTTCATTATGTGTGAGGTCAATTTTTTTTATTGGAGTTAAAATTAACGTAGATATATGACCGAACCTAACCAACCCTACCTAACCTAACCTAACCTATCTCTATCGGTTAGGTTAGGTTAGGTAGCAGAAAAAGTTAGGTTAGGTTAGGTTAGGTAGGTTAGGTAGTCGAAAAAACATTAATTCATGAAAACTTGGCTTATTAGGCAAATTGGGCCATGCATAGTTGGCTGAGAAGTGCGTTCTGGCTATTAGGTACGACATATATATATATATATATATATATATATATATATATATATATATATATATATATATATATATATATATATATATATATATATATATATATATATATATATATATATATATATATATATATTTGTCGTACCTAGTTACCAGAATGCACTTCTCGGCCTACTATGCAGGGCCCAATTTGCCTAATAGGCCGAGTGATTTTTTTTTATTTCAATAATATTTTTCCAATTAGTTTATTTGAAATATTATTATTTTATTATGTTAGGAACACGAATAACTGACTTAGTTATATTAGTTTAGATTAGGTTAAGATAGGTTAGGTTAGGTTAGGTAGGGGTGATTAGGTTCGGTTATATATCTACGTTAGTTTTAACTCAAATGAAAAGAACTTAATTTATACATAATGAAATGGATAGTTTTATCATTTCATAAGAAAAAAAATCGAAAAATATATAAATTCAAGAAAACTTGGCTTATTAGGCAAATCGTGCCTTGCATACTAGGCCGAGAAGTGCATTCTGGCTAGTAGGTACAACATATATATATATATATATATATATATATATATATATATATATATATATATATATATATATATATATATATATATATGTCGTACCCAGTAGCCAGAACGCACTTCTCAGCCTACTATGCAAGACCCAATTTGCCTAATAAGCCAAGTTTTCATGAATTAATTGTTTTTCGACAACCTAACCTACCTAACCTAACCTAACTTTTTCGGCTACCTAACCTAACCTCACCTATAAAGATAGGTTAGGTTAGGTTAGGTTCGGTCATATATCTACGTTAATTTTAACTCCAATAAAAAAAAATTGACCTCATACATAATGATATGGGTAGCTTTATCATTTTATAAGAAAAAAATTGAAGAAAATATAATAATTCAGGAAAACTTGGCTTGTTAGGCAAATCGGACCTTACATAGAAGGCTGAGAAGTGCGTTCTGGCTACAATTTTGGTAGCAGTCTTTATTGTAAACATATGTTGTTGAATATGACCGAAAAGGTAAGATTAATAATTCTAACACGAATCTTCTCAATATTTCTAATGTTTTTCTTCACTGTCGGTGGTAATAAAAATAACAATTCTCCAAAATTCATTTTTTTAATTGTCTGATGCCTGAACGCATTTCGTAATTCGTGTTACATTTTCAAAATGCTAACTTGTGTATGCAACAGCAGCAATATTATCTGCCTATTGTATTTAATATTAGTATATGTTGTCGGGTTTTCGGAAATAATTCCCTGGGGTCCGAACACAGGTCGAAGTCCTATTTAGAACAGACGAATACCGATACTCCTTCTTTGAAATTATTAGATTAATTTGATGTTAGTAGTTAGTAATCACACATTTGTGCGTCTGTTCGTATAGGATGAATGTCCAATAGGAACAGATGCACAAATGTCCCGAACTAGAGTTGCAGGGGTTAGAAGATTAATGCAATTTCATTTCCCTGTTAACTCTTGGAAGTCAAAAATTCTACCCTATTTACATATTATTTAATCCAGAGGACTGAATGTCAGCAAGTACTACAGTCAAATATGATTCAGGGACTGAAGTGAGATTAGTGACATTAGTGATATTAACTTGTAGCTTGTTCAGGTAACTGGTCACTGATATATAAACACTGAGGCCCATGGAATTCTTCTTCATTAAATAATAAAGTATCAAAATCAGTCGTCGGATTAATTGGTGTTTAATTTAGTTAGTTGATTCAGAAGATTGAACAGTCAATCACTAAAGTCAAGTATTGTTCTGAGACTGCAGTGGGTTCAGTGACATTGGTCCCAATTACTTGTAGCTGTTTGGCTACTGTTCACTGATTTGCCACTGAAGCCTCATGAACACATCTTCAGCTTTAAATGATGATATTCATTGGTCCCAATTCCTTATAGCTGTTTAGGCTACTGTTCACTGATTTGCCACTGAAGCCTCATGAACACATCTTCAGCTTTAAATGATGATATATGATGGGGCCATGATATTGGTTCCATAAAATTTGTTCAATGTCAACCAATATTTTTTGGCTAGTTGTGTATGAAAAGGGCTGCAATTATTCCAAGTTTTAGTACTGCAGCGTAAATAGACAGGGAGAGTTTTTATTTTTTTCAACGAATTTTACACATTTTCAAGTGTAAATAAACAAACACTCCTCTCAGATATAATCATTCTATGACACTTTTCTGACACATTAGCATATAATAAAGGATCCGGAGGTAGGGAGTTTCCAAAACGTCTTTAGTTTTCCTAATACAAATCTTCAAATTACCCCCCCCCCCCAAAAAAAAAAAAAAAAAATTATGCAAATATGTCATGTTTATTGATATTATAAAATCAATAAATGAACTTAGGAAAAAACGCTTACTTGGGATTTTAGACACATAAACTTTACAAAAAACGTATAGGTGTCATGTAAATTGAATAAATAATGAAAGACTTATTTGAACGTTTATGTTACTTGAAAATGTTGAAAATAAATAAAAAATAATAAAGTCTAAGGTGCTGCCATCTGTGGCTGAGCTTGACATCAACCAGTTTTCTCCAAAATTGGCACCCTTGCGATAGTCAGCTGTAATCTCCTTAGTATAATGCTACAATTATTCATGGATAATAATTCTTGTGAGGGCGCAACCACTAATTTGGCTGGTTTTAAAATAAGCGCTGTCACTTCACGGAATAACACTCCACGAAATGGGTGGGTGATACACCCATGAAGCTGCTGTGAGACTGGGTGAGGGCTTGTGAGCAGATGGCAGGGCACTGCCGCCGGTCTTCGATTGGCGATGCATTGTTATTGTATAAATCGCACTAGTACCAGTGTATTTAATGAAGCCACAAGTTAACTCTAGTTGATCCGGTACAAAGATGACCAAATAATCTGTCATCCGGTTCGAAAATGACCATATAATGTCGGAACCGACCTGTGAGATTTACATTTTTTTTAATTTATATAGAATTTATATATACGTTAATTTATATATTTCGATAGCAATTTGCATGATGTTTAGTGAACTGTATTTCTGCAATATTCTCACAAATCGATTTCTTTCATATTAGGGGGTTTTTATATTAAATTTATATATATATATTTATATATATATATATATATATATATATATATATATATATATATATATATATATATATATATATATATATATATATACATATATATAGGTGATTTGGTGGTGAATGCAGGTAATTTCCTATTAGCAACCCCAATGTCAGCAACCGGCACCCGTCTCACACCGCAGGCCCTCCGAATTGCCGTGGCTCTCCGCCTCGCTGCCCCAATCCACACCGAATACAGGTGTATTTGCGGCGAGGCAGAGGCCGACAGATACGGACGGCATGGCCTTCTCTGCCAAAGGACAGGAGGATGACATGCAAGACAATGCGAGGTCAATGACATTATTAAGAGAAGCCTTACCACAGCTGGTTGTCCAGCAGAGAGAGAGCCCCGATACCTAATGTCCCGCAACTCTGATGAGCCTGTCGGTCGCCCAGACGGAATCACGGTGAACCCCTGGAAGAATGGTAGACAGTTGGTGTGGGACTACACATGCGTTTCAACTTTATCCAATACCTATGTTGACTTCAGTGCTACACAAGCAGGAGGAGCTGCCAATCACCAGGAAGCAGCCAAGTCACGTAAATACAGAGACCTTGAGCACCACTACAATTTTGTCCCCATTGCCTCAGAGACATTTGGTGCCTGGGGTAAAAGTGCTGCTAGCTTTTTGAAGGAGTTGGGGTCTAAGCTAATCGAAACAACTAGAGACCCTAGAGCAGCCAGTTTTCTTTTTCAGCGCCTTAGTGTGGCAATCCAGAGAGGAAATGCTCACTGCATCCATGGTTCCTGCCCGCCATCTGAGGAGCTGGAAGAGCTGTACAACTTGTGACAAGCAGCCTTGCACCCTGCATGTAATCAATATTGTAACTTTTTTTGTGTAATGACATTTTCAAATAAAGTTAGATAAATATACACACATACCAAAAGAATAGGGGTGGTAGGAGAAGAAAATATCAAAGTGTTCAGTGAGGATCCACAAGGTCTTCTCTGAGTACTCTTTATTTTCTTCTCCGAGGCTATGGGTCCCTACACTTGCACCAGAGGAGGTACCCCTATATATATATATATATATATATATATATATATATATATATATATATATATATATATATATAGATATATATATATATATATATATATAGCAACATCGACCATAGTATCCGTACCCGCATTGAACAACACCTCGACATCCTCACAGACCAACATCACCTCAGCACTGAAACAAGGATTATCAAGAAACTAACAACATTATATGGAGGACCTATGGGAATTCCACGACCAAGAGATGGCTTCCTGAACCTTGCAGGAATTAACCTCACTGAGGACCAAGTCACTCTCCTAAATCTGGGCATAAACTGTCATGTTATGTCCAGACCGAGTGAAATGGCCCGGAAAGTAGAGTTGGAAATTCTGTTGGACGACATATTCGACCTCGAGACACAAAAGAAGGTCACTACCAAAGATACCTTACAAGCAGAACTTATTGCAGAAGGAGGAAAGAATCGAGGCAACTACAGAAGCACCATACTGTCCCCCGAGCTTAAAGCGGCAGCTAAAAGCCTTCGTGAGAACAAGGAGATAGTTGTCAGGAGAGGTGACAAGTCGCCAATATATGTCATTCTTAAAAAAGACGAATATCTGGCGAAAATGAACATCATACTCTCTGACCAAACTAAGTTCCAAAGGGTAACGAAGGACACTACAGCCGAATTAAAAGCAAAGGTCAACAAACTGATCGAAACTGTAAACGCCAAGAAATCCGGACTCCACCTGCCAAAGATCATTGGGGAATATAAACCTGGATATGCGTATGGAAATGTCAAGACGCACAAGCCTGGAAACCCACTTCGGCCAATCATTAGCCAGATACCCACACCCACGTACAGACTGGCAAAGCGACTCAACGGCCTGCTGACTCCTTATGTTCCTTGCGCCTTCAGCCTGAAGTCTCCAAAGGAATTTGTGGACTTACTGCGGGGCACACGGGCCACAGGGATAAGAGCCTCGTTGGACGTAGAATCGCTGTTTACCAACGTACCTGTGGACGAGACAATCGGAATGATAGCCGACAGAGTGTATCGTGATCCAGCCTGTACTCCTCTTGACATGCCAGAAAGTATTCTGAGGAAACTACTCCAAGCTTGTACTAAAGAGGCACCCTTCTTGAGCCCGGATGGGCACATGTATAAGCAAGTAGATGGGGTCGCCATGGGTTCTCCCCTAGGTGTCCTGTTTGCAAACTTCTACATGGGTACCATCGAGCAAAAAGTCTTAGTCGACATGAACTTGAAACCGGCCATATACTGCAGGTATGTTGACGACATTTTTACACAGGTACCTGATGTCAGACATCTGCAGAAGCTGAAGGAGGCATTTGAGCAGAGTTCCGTGCTGCGTTTCACTTACGAGACGGAAAAGGATGGGAAGCTGCCTTTTCTAAATGTAACAGTCATGGAAAAGGGCGGAGGTTTCCACACTGCAGTCTACACTAAGGAAACAAACATAGGAATGTGCCTAAATGTCAACAGCGACTGCCCTGACAGGTACAAGAGGAGTGTTGTTAACGCATACGTCGACCGTGCTCTCAGCCACAGCTCAGAATGGAAGCAAGTCGACGAAGAACTCTGTAGGGTAAGGCAGGTCCTAGTCAATAACGGTTTCTCCAATGGTTTCATCGAAGACATCATAAGAAGGAAAGTGAAAAGCCATGCAACCTCTGAAGAGACAACTAACACAACACCTATACCCCCTATTAGACTATTTTACAGGAACTTCTTTTCCACAGCTCATAAAACGGAGGAAAGGGTCCTGAAAGATATTGTTAATAGAAACGTTATCCCTACAGACAAAAATCAGAGGATACAACTGACGATTTACTATAAAACCAGAAAAACGGCCAGCCTACTCATGAGAAACTCTCCAGACACAAAACAGAACGCTTTAAAAGAGACTAATGTCGTCTATGCCTTCAAATGCCCACTTGGGGACTGTAAGCTCCAAAAAACCCAGTATATAGGCAAGACAACAACATCTCTTTCTAGGCGTTTAACGATGCATAAGCAACAGGGCTCCATTAAGGAACATATAATCTCTTCCCATAACCAAACCATCGCCAGAGAAATCCTAGTAAACAACACAGAAATCATCGATAGATACAGCGATAGCAGGCGGCTTGGCGTTTGCGAGGCACTACACATCAAGAAGTCAACACCATCAATCAACAGCCAATTATTGCACAACTATATTCTACCCACCTCAAGACTCCGCTCCAATATAGAAGCATCAAGAAATATGGACCAATAGGCTTTCTACAAACACTTCTATTCAATACCCATTGTTTCTGTTCTGTCTTGTGTTGATACTTTTAATACCCTATTAATATCCCCTCCTGTTCTGTCTTGTGTTAATGCCACATCACCCTTCCCACCTCACTCAAATGTAGATATAAAATCAGAGATACGTTCTAATCAGTTGTGTATTTGTGAAGTCTTTGAAAATGTAATAAGTTTTACGAAACGCGCCCGTGTCGCGTCAGACTTGAAATAAAAATGAATTTTGGAGAAGTGATTTTTGATTTACCTCCAACAGTGAAGCGTAATGTACGAAAGATTGAGAAAATTCGTGTTAGAATTATTAATCTTACTTTTTCGGTCATATTTAATAATATATGTCTACAGGAAAGACTGCTACCAAAATATACTATATATATATATATATATATATATATATATATATATATATATATATATATATATATATATATATATATATATATATATAGATATATATATATATATATATATATATATATATATATATATATATATATATATATATATATATATATATATATATATATATATATATATATATATATATATATATATATATATATATATATATACCGAGGAATTCAAAGAAGTGTTTGACTCGCAACAATGATCGAACCCGTCTGTGACATTCATCAATGTTTCCCATTGTTGTGTTTTTCAAGAGATCCATAACCTTTAATCACCTTTTTGCAGTATTATTTTTCTATCAACCCATGTATATCTTGTAACCATCAAATGCATAATAAAGCACAAAAAAATAAAAAAGGAAGGGGGTGGTAGGAGAAAAGCACACAGAAACTGTATTAGAGGGGATCTAAACATTCCCTCTAATGCGATATGCGTGGTTTCCTCCGAGGCTATGGGTCCCCCTTCTTCCAGCTAGAGGTGGTATTCCCTTCCATATATACAATATATATATATATATATATATATATATATATATATATATATATATATATATATATATATATATATATATATATATATATATATATGTCGTACCTTGTAGCCAGAACGAACTTCTCAGCCTACTATGCAAGGCCCAATTTGCCTAATAAGCCAAGTTTTCATGAATTAATGTTTTTTCGACTACCTAACCTATAAAGATAGGTTAGGTAGGGTTGGTTGGGTTCGGTCATATATCTACGTTAATTTTAACTCCAATAAAAATAAATTGACCTCATACATAATGAAATGTGTAACTTTATCATTTCATAGGAAACAAAATAGAAAAAATATATTAATTTAGGAAAACTTGGCTTATTAGGCAAATCAGGCCTTGCATAGTAGGCTGAGAAGTGCGTTCTGGCTACTAGGTACGACATATATATATATATATATATATATATATATATATATATATATATATATATATATATATATATATATATATATATATATATATATATATATGTCGTACCTTGTAGCCAGAACTCACTTATCAGCCTACTATGCAACGCCCAATTTGACTAATAAGCCAAGTTTTCATGAATTAATTGTTTTTCGACTACCTAACCTACCTAACCTAACCTAACCTAACTTTTTTGGCTACCTAACCTAACCTAACCTAACCTATAAAGATAGGTTAGGTTAGGTTAGGCAGGGTTGGTTAGGTTTGGTCATATATCTACGTTAATTTAAACTCCAATAAAAAAAAATTGACCTCATACATAATGAAATGGGTAGATTTATCACTTCATAAGAAAAAAAATAGAGAAAATAAATTAATTCAGGAAAACTTGGCTTATTAGGCAAATCGGGCCTTGCATAGTAAGCTGACAAGTGCGTTCTGGCTATTAGGTACGACATATATATATATATATATATATATATATATATATATATATATATATATATATATATATATATATATATATATATATATATGTTGTACCTAGTAGCCAGAACGCACTTCTCAGCCTACTATGCAAGGCCCGAATTGCCTAATAAGCCAAGTTTTCATAAATTAATTGTTTTTCGACTACCTAACCTAACCTAACCTAACTTTTTCTGCTACCTAACCTAACCTAACCTATAAAGATAGGTTTGGTTAGGTTAGGTAGGGTTGGTTAGGTTCGGTCATATATCTACGTTAATTTTAACTCCAATAAAAAAAAAAACCTCAAACATTATGAAATAGTTAGCTTTATCATTTCATAAGAAAAAAACTTGAGAAAATATATTAATTCAGAAAAACTTGGCTTATTAGGCAAATCGGGCCTTGTATAGTAGGCTGAGAAGTGCGTTCTGGCTCCTAGGTACGACATATATATATATATATATATATATATATATATATATATATATATATATATATATATATATATATATATATATATATATATATATATATATATATATATATGTATACATACATATATATATATATATATATATATATATATATATATATATATATATATATATATATATATATATATATATGTCGTACCTAGTAGCCAGAACTCACTTCTCAGCCTACTATGCAAGGCCTGATTTGCCTAATAAGCCAAGTTTTCATGAATTAATGTTTTTTCGACTACCTAACCTACCTAACCTACCCTAACCTAACTTTTTCTGCTACCTAACCTAACCTAACCTATAGAGATTGGATAGGTTAGGTTAGGTAGGGTTGGTTAGGTTCGGTCATATATCTATGTTAAATTTAACTCCAATAAAATAAAATTAACCTCATACATAATGAAATGGGTAGCTTTATCATATCATGAGAAAAAAATTAGAGAAAATATATTAATTCAGGAAAACTTGGTTTATTAGGCAAATCGGGCCTTGCATAGTAGGCTGAGAAGTGCGTTCTGGCTACTAGGTACGACATATATATATATATATATATATATATATATATATATATATATATATATATATATATATATATATATATATATATATATATATATATATATGTCGTACCTAGTAGCCAGAATGCACTTCTCGGCCTACTATGCAAGGCCCGATTTGCCTAATAAACCAAGTTTTCCTGAATTAATATATTTTCTCAAATTTTTTTCTTATGAAATGATAAAGCTACCCATTTCATTATGTATGAAGTCAATTTTTTTTTTTGCAGTTAAAATTAACGTAGATATATGACCGAACCTAACCAACCCTACCTAACCTAACCTAACCTATCTTTATAGGTTAGGTTAGGTTAGGTAGCCGAAAAAGTTAGGTTAGGTTAGGTTAGGTTAGGTAGGTTAGGTAGTTGAAAAACAATTAATTCATGAAAACTTGGCTTATTAGGCAAATTGGGCCTTGCATAGTAGGCTGAGAAGTGCGTTCTGGCTACTAGGTACGACATATATATATATATATATATATATATATATATATATATATATATATATATATATATATATATATATATATATATATATATATATTTATATATATATATATATATATATATATATATATATATATATATATATATATATATATATATTTATATATATATATATATATTTATATATATATATATATATATATATATATATATATATATATATATATATATATATATTTATATATATATATTATATATATATATATATATATATATATATATATATATATATATATATATATATATATATATATATATATATATATATATATATATATATATATATATATATATATATATATATATATATATATATATATATATATATATATATATATATATATGTATATATTATTAAATATGACCGAAAAAGTAAGATTAATAATTCTAACACGAACTTTCTCAATCTTTCGTACATTTCTTTTCACTGTTGGAGGTAATTCAAAAATCAATTCTCCAAAATTCATTTTTATTTCTAGTCTGACGCGACACGAGCGCGTTTCGTAAAACTTATTACATTTTCAAAGACTTTAGTTTACAAATACACAACTGAATAGAACTTACACATCTCCGATTTTGTTTATATCTACATTTGAGTGAGGTGGATGGGGTGAGGTGGCATTAATAGGGTATTAATTTCATCAACACAAGACAGAACAAGAGGTGATATTAATAGGGTATTAATTTCATCAACACAAGACAGAACACGAAACAATGGGTATTGAAATGGAAGTGATTGTAGAAAGCCTATTGGTCCATATTTCTTGATGCTTCTATATTGGAGCGGAGTCTTGAGGTGGGTAGAATATAGTTGTGCATTAATTGGCTGTTGATTGCTGGTGTTGACTTCTTAATGTGTAGTGCCTCGCAAACGTCAAGCCGCCTGCTATCGCTGTATCTATCGGTGATTTCTGTGTTGTTTACTTGGATTTCTCTGGCGATGGTTTGGTTTTGGTTATATAATCTCTTTCCACAACCAAACCATCGCCAGAGAAATCCTAGTAAACAACACAGAAATCATCGATAGATACAGCGATAGCAGGCGGCTTGACGTTTGCGAGGCACTACACATTAAGAAGTCAACACCAGCAATCAACAGCCAATTAATGCACAACTATATTCTACCCACCTCAAGACTCCGCTCCAATATAGAAGCATCAAGAAATATGGACCAATAGGCTTTCTACAATCACTTCCATTTCAATACCCATTGTTTCGTGTTCTGTCTTGTGTTGATGAAATTAATACCCTATTAATATCACCTCTTGTTCTGTCTTGTGTTGATGAAATTAATACCCTATTAATGCCACCTCACCCCATCCACCTCACTCAAATGTAGATATAAACAAAATCGGAGATGTGTAAGTTCTATTCAGTTGTGTATTTGTAAACTAAAGTCTTTGAAAATGTAATAAGTTTTACGAAACGCGCTCGTGTCGCGTCAGACTAGAAATAAAAATGAATTTTGGAGAATTGATTTTTGAATTACCTCCAACAGTGAAAAGAAATGTACGAAAGATTGAGAAAATTCGTGTTAGAATTATTAATCTTACTTTTTCGGTCATATTTAATAATATTTGTCTACAGGAAAGACTGCTACCAAAATATACTAATATATATATATATATATATATATATATATATATATATATATATACATATATATATATATACATATATATATATATATATATATATATATATATATATATATATATATATATATATATATATATATATATATATATATATATATATATATATATTATTAAATATGACCGAAAAAGTAAGATTAATAATTCTAACACAAATTTTCTCAATCTTTCGTACATTTCGCTTCACTGTTGGAGGTAAATCAAAAATCAATTCTCCAAAATTCATTTTTATTTCTAGTCTGACGCGACACGAGCGCGTTTCGTAAAACTTATTACATTTTCAAAGACTTTAGTTCACAAATACACAACTGAATAGAACTTATGCATCTTCGATTTTATATCTACATTTGAGTGAGGTGGAAGGGGTGATGTGGCATTAACACAAGACAGAACAAAATGTGGTATTAATAGGGTATTAATTTCATCAACACAAGACAGAACAATAGTATTAATAGGGTATTAATTTCATCAACACAAGACAGAACACGAAACAATGGATATTGAATAGAAGTGTTTGTAGAAAGCCTATTGGTCCATATTTCTTGTTGCTTCTATATTGGAGCGGAATCTTGAGGTGGGTAGAATATAGTTGTGCAATAATTGGCTGTTGATTGCTGGTGTTGACTTCTTGATGTGTAGTGCCTCGCAAACGTCAAGCCGCCTGCTATCGCTGTATCTATCGATGATTTCTGTGTTGTTTACTAGGATTTCTCTGGCGATGGTTTGGTTGTGGGAAGAGATTATATGTTCCTTAATGGAGCCCTGTTGCTTATGCATCGTTAAACGCCTAGAAAGAGATGTTGTTGTCTTGCCTATATACTGGGTTTTTTGGAGCTTACAGTCCCCAAGAGGGCATTTGAAGGCATAGACGACGTTAGTCTCTTTTAAAGCTTTCTGTTTTGTGTCTGGAGAGTTTCTCATGAGTAGGCTGGCCGTTTTTCTACCAACCCTACCTAACCTATCTTTATAGGTTAGGTTAGGTTAGGTTAGGTAGGTTAGGTAGTCGAAAAACAACTAATTCATGAAAACTTGGCTTATTAGGCAAATCGGGCATTGAATAGTAAGCTGAGAAGTGCGTTCTGGCTACTAGGTACGACATATATATATATATTTTAGCATATTTTGGTAGCAGTCTTTCCTGTAGACATATATTATTATATATGACCGAAAAAGTAAGATAAATAATTCTACCACGAATTTTCTCAATATTTCTTATATTTCTTTTCAATGTTGATGGTACTTGAAAAATCAATTCTCCAAAATTCATTTTTATTTCTAGTCTGACGCGACACTTTTTAGCATTTCGTAATAACTTATTACATTTTCAAAGACTTTAGTTTACACACACACACAACTATAACTTGCAAACACTAAACAGAGTTTAAACAGCTTTGATTTTATACCTGCATTTGAGTGAGGTGATATGTGACAACAGTTTTGGATGAGGTGAAAACAAACTTTCAACACAAAACAGAACACGAAACAATGGGTATAATATTTTGAAAGTTAAAGGGAAGAATGGAAGTTACTGCAAAGGGCTTATTGGCCCATATATCTTGATGCTTCTATATTGGTCTTGAAGTGGGTAGAATATAGCTGTGCATTAATTGGCTGTTGATTGCTGGTGTCGACTTCTTAATGTGTAGTGCCTCGCAGAAATCAAGCCGCTGGCTATTGCTGTATCTATCGATGATTTCCGTGTTTTTGTTAAAACTTCTCTGGTGATGGTCTGGTTGTGGGAAGAGATTATATGTTCCTTAATGGAGCCCTGTTGCTTATGCATCGTTAATCGCCTGGAAAGAGATGTTGTTGTCCTGCCTATATACTGAATTCTTTGAGGCTTACAGTCCCCAAGAGAGCATTTGAAGGCATAGACGACATTGGTCTCTTTTAAAGCGTTCTGCTTTGTGTCTGGAGAGTTTCTCATGAGTAGGTTGGCCGTTTTCTTGGTTTTATAGTAAATCGTCAATTGTATCTTCTGATTTTTGTCTGTAGGGATAACGTTTCTATTAACAATATCTTTCAGGACCCTTTCCTCCGTTTTATGAGCTGTGGAAAAGAAGTTCCTGTAAAATAGTCTAATAGGGGGTACAGGTGTTGTGTTAGTTGTCTCTTCAGAGGTTGCATGGCGTTCCACCTTCTTTCTTATGATGTCTTCAACGAAACCATTGGAGAAGCCGTTGTTGACTAGGACCTGCCTTACCCTACAGAGTTCTTCATCGACTTGCTTCCATCCTGAGCTGTGGCTGAGAGCACGGTCGACATAAGCGTTAACGACACTCCTCTTGTACCTGTCTGGGCAGCCACTTTTGGCATTGAGGCACATTCCTATGTTTGTTTCCTTAGTGTAGACTGCAGTGTGGAAACCTCCGCTCTTTTCCATGACTGTTACATCTAAAAGGGTAGCTTCCCATCCTTCTCTATCTCGTAAGTGAAACGCAACACAGAATTCTGCTCAAATGCCTCCTTCAGCTCCTGCAGTTGTCTGACATCAGGTACCTGTGTAAAAATGTTGTCAACATACCTGCAGTATATGGCCGGTTTCAAGTTCATGTCGACTAAGACCTTTTGTTCGATGGTACCTATGTAGAAATTCGCAAACAGGACACCTAGGGGAGAACCCATGGCGACCTCATCTACTTGCTTATACATGTGCCCATCCGGGCTCAAGAAGGGTGCCTCTTTAGTACAAGCTTGGAGTAGTTTCCTTACAATGTTTTCTGGTATGTCAAGTGGAGTAAAGGCCAGATCACAATACACTCTGTCCGCTATCATCCCGATTGTTTCATCCGCAGGTACGTTGGTAAACAGTGATTCTACGTCCAATGAAGCTCTTATCCCTGTGACCCGTGTTCCCCGCAGTAAGTCAACAAATTTCTTTGGAGACTTCAGGCTGAAGGCGCAAGGGACATAAGGAGTCAGCAAGCCGCTGAGTTGCTTCGACATTCTGTAGCTGGGTGTGGGTATCTGGGTGATGATTGGCCGAAGTGGGTTTCTAGGCTTATGTGTCTTGACATTTCCATACGAGTATCCAGGTTTATATTCCCCAATAATCTTTGGCAGGTGGAGTCCGGAATTCTTGGCGTTCACAGTTTCGATAAATTTGTTGACCTTTGCTTTCAATTCGGCCGTAGTGTCCTTCGTTACCCTTTGGTATTTAGTTTGGTCAGAGAGAATGAGGATCATTTTCGCCAGATATTCGTCTTTTTGAAGAATAATGGCTTTTTTTTTAAATAATGGTTAAGTTGACTGCATATATCTACACCTAAAAAAGTCTTTTGACAGAGTCTCATTTAAGATGCAGTTCTAGAAACTGGAAGATACTGGAGGAGTGGCAAGGAGGGATCTAACATGGATGACAAATTTTCTAACAAACAGAATGTGGAGGGCAGTAATCAGAAGCAATTTATCAAACTGAAGAAAAGTCAGAAGGGGAGTACCACAGGGCTTAATTCTTGCACTAGTAATCTTCATTGTATGCATAACCAACCTATTAGAAGTTATATTGAATTATAAGAATAAGTTTGCTGATGATGCTAAGATACTAGGAAAGATTAAAAACATAGACGATTGTTATGCCCTTCAAAAAGACCTGGAAACTCTTAGTGTATGTAACACAACTTGGCAAATGGAAATTAATGTGAATAAATGGCATGTTATGGAATGTTGAGGAAGAGAAGATAGACAAACACACAACGTGCAAATTCATCACTTAACAAAATTATTTACACAATTAAATATCAAAGGAGGTTGATGTGAGACTACTAGACATAAATGTATATAAATTTATCTTAATTTTAGAGAGAAACAATTAACATATAAATAAAACCCAGATAAAATATTGCACCTTCGTCTTTACTGAACACTAATATATCAATTTTCTTGTTGCCAACCATTATATAGGGTCGAATGCCCAAGTTGTCCAGTGTTGAACTAAATATTGAAGAACCGAATAATCATTTAAACATTGTGCAGACCCCAGAAAGGGTCGGATCAATACCAACACGAGTTGTGCTTACACATAATTAGATTACTCATATTATATTAATAATTACTATATTCACTTATATTTTATCTATAACATTTTAATTTTTGAGTCTTCATTGGTGTCTCTAATCCTTCGAATAGTGATAATGATAGGCTAGCCAGAGGTATTCCTACAGTGACACTGGTCACTACTCAAATTATTTGTGTGATTATATATATACAATTTACTTTTAATGTGCCAAACCAACGAGAGGTAGGATATAGCGTAGTGACTGGATATTAATTTTAGGCTATTACTACTAAAAATTTTTTACCTCTATGAATCAGTACCCCAGATATCTTCATTTAGAAACTATGGAATCAATCAGCCACTATGGCTGATCCACAGTAAACAAAACGTGCCTTAGCAGCACTTAAACGTCACCTGACAAGACTACTCAATTTATTTGAGAATTTGTCACTAGAGTCTCCAGTTGAATTTACCCATATGGAAATCTCTCCATTGGGGGCTGATAACAAATTCGATGATATGAAAAGATTGATTGAATTTTACCGAAGTAAACTCCTTGCCAACACAATCACAGGAGTAAACACAACCCTTATGAAATGTAGCAAATCCTGTCTGAACTGATAATGTATGAGGATGATACTCAAGCCAAGTTAAGTCCTTTACTACACCTATTAGCTCTTCATAAGGCAACACCTAGAATAATAGTGTCTCAATCCAGTTCAGCACAGTAACCAACTTTTGCTGGACTAGACAAAGAAAACTGGGACACCATTTGGATGTCTTTTAACACTTATATTTATTCAAAGGCAACCATACCAAAGGTGACAAAGTTCACATACCTTCAAAGCCTTTTCAAAGGGGAGGCCAAGAAGGTCATAGCTAATCTGTCCCTTCATGAGGACACTTATGATATAGCTATACAGTTGTTGAAAGTCAATTACTACGCCATACAAATAGTATAGCTAATCGTTTCTATCAATTGGTAGATTTAACCTCACCTACTAACTGAACAGACTCCCTTCAAGACTTCAGGTTAGAGTTGGAGTCGCTTGTGAGAGACCTTAACACCAAAGCAGATGTGCAAGCTTCCGAATGGTCACTAAAGTTGAGCATCCAGAGGAAGCTCCCCTTGAGATTTTTTAGCTGAAATCTCATCTCATTTTAAGACAGATGCCCTATCCATAGACAAAATCTTCCAGGGATTGAGAATGACAGTCAATAGAATGAAATCTCACAACAAAATTGAATCTGATACTGAAAAGTCATTCACTGAGAAATCAGGGAGACCAACGAGTATAACAAATAATCCTAATAAATCTAAATCTACCATCTCCAATCCAAGGTGGAAGAAAGGCCGTGTGGGTCCATATGCAGTGAGTTCCTCAAAGCCTTTTATTTTTTATTTTTTTTGGATCCACCGAAATAAACGGTTGTGAATCGCAAAGGTGCTGTAGGCTGGAGAATGTGAGTGCTCTTTTAAGAAGGACATTTAATATATCACTGCCCAAATTACCCTGATCGTACTACAAGGGTAAAGCGACTGAAGGAATTGCACAAACGCACAAGGTACCTATGGTCACATGACTCCTGTACCTGTGCAGTCCAACTAAGCACCTACAATAGGTGCATTAAGGGCAAACACCAGACCACACTGTGTGGAGATAAAATCAAAGTTCTCCAAGGCCATGGTAGAGGAAGAGACTTCTACCTTAATGCAGTACTGCAAAGTATGACAGGATATAGGTGTCCTATCCACAAAGTTAAGCAATGACACAACTTTACCCACTACCCAATTCATCCTTAAAAACAAAAGGGCCAAAGTCAACACCATATTTTATTTATTTCAGGGGACAAGAAGCCAGAGTGTATTCATTCACATTAGGCTTTTATAGAGTTCCCCCCCCCCCCAGGGCGAAAGGTGAAAAGGTGAAAGGAAATATGCTCAACCATTTCTGTCTCACCACCCGCCAAACACACACCGAAACTACGACGTGGGTACAACGTTCGAACAAGTTTTAACACCTAACCAGTTATAACAACCAATATAGAAAGGTGTAACAACGTTCTAGTACGTCATAAACACGTTAAGCCAGGATGTAACAAGCGGAAAATAGAGACAGTTTCGGTTTGTGTTCCCAGGGCAGGGATTCAAACTTAGTATTTTCTATTGTGCGCCAAGAACAAACTCGACTGTAACACCGGGAATACAGTCCCCAGAAGTAATTCGTAATTTTGTCGCAGTCAATGAAATTCCACCTCACCTATAAGTTTATCGTCTAGGGGGGCAACAAAACAAAATTCTACAAGAAAAGGGAATTAGGTTGGCTGATAACAAAATTACATCTGATCACCTCACCAATACTGGAATACTTGTAGGAGCAGACTATTACCAGGTATTCATCATTGGAAATACAAAACAGCAGGGAATAAACCTGTTTTTGTCTGCATGAGGCAAATTGCTTACTGGCCCAGTATTGAGTCTAAAGAAACCCCACCTGTAGACAACAAATAAGTCAACCCAGTGATGTTTGTGTGACTAGGAGACGAACCATCATCACGTAAACTCAGTGACATGTTTGAAGGTGAAATTGATCGTCCTGTACATAAGTTGTGGGATCTTGCAACTTTAGGCATAGTCTCTAAATAACCTAGTCTAAATGATACCTGGACATACAAACAGTACCTGGACTCAGCGGTCTCTACAAAGATAATCAAAGCTTGGACACGCTACCAGGAAGCTGATTCATCCTCAGCTTCCAGTAAATCATTTCATGACACAAAACCAAGTAAGGTCTCGGGTGTAGAATAGACAATCTGAGAACCTGAATTTGTACCATGACATAATATAACAGAAGCTCGATACTAAATTAATTAGTTGTAACCAATGATGACCCTAAGGAGGGACACTATTTGCCACACCACAAAGTACCGAATGACACAATTACTACACCTATCAGGATAGTGTTTAACTGCAGTGCTACCACCAAACAGAATAGTTTCTCATTGAATGACTGCCTTCAAACTGGCCCTAGTCAATCATAAAGACTGTAGGACTTGCTATTAAAGTTTCACTTATTAACTTATGTATACACAGCCGACAGAAGTAAGGCATTCCTTAGGGAAGGTCTCTAAGAGGAAGGCAGAAACTACACAAAGGTCCTATGGATAAAGGATCCTCGTGATCCTAACAGTGAAATAATCACTACGGGTTTGCCTCAGATTTTGTTTGGTGCTACATCTTCACCGTTTCTGCTTCAAGCAACCTTAGATAAGCATTTAAAGATGTCTAATAGCTCAAATAAAACTGAAATTAGCAACAACATGTATATAGACAACTTCCAAGGAACCACCAGCAGTAAGAAAGAACAGATAAATATATATCATGAGGCCAATCGAGAGTTATTGATATCAAATATGCCCCTACAGTCATGATCCTCAAATAATTACAATTTAAATCAACTGATCGAACAGAATTTCCCGATTACATGGCACTCCAGAATATGAAAGTACTATAGGTGTCGAATGGGAAACAACTTCTCATCAGTATACCATCAAAACAAGGAAAGTAGATACCACCAATTTAGCAATGAGAAAGATATTATTGCAAGTAACCAAGGCTTTCGACTCCTTGGGACTATTAAATCCCATATTAATTAAAGGAAAGTTGATCATGCAAGAATGCTGGCCGAAGAAGATAGGCCTTGGATGATTTGCTAATACCTGCCCTCAGGAAAAATCACAGCACCTAGTAAAAGATTTATGTATCCTAATGGCTATCAAGTTTCCTCGAAACACGTCGAATGCACAGGCAAATTCGCCCATTAAGCTATATGTAGCCTAATTTAGTGGCAGATGAACTGGCAAATCTGCTCACCTCAAAGGCTAGAGTGGCACCGTTGAAGAGACGGTCATTGCCACAATTAAAATTAACTGTCCAACTGTTAGGAGTAAGGTTGGGTCATTATCTGACCAAAACCGTAAGTAATATAAATTTTGAAGAAAGAGTGGTATGGTCAGATAATGATGTAGTTTTTCAGTGGGTGAAAAACAACAATAGTAAAACTCCTTATGTGAGCAATCGTGTCAAGGAGATAAGAGAGTTGTCAACTAGATACAAACTCAGATATGTGCCATTCTGTGGCAATTCAAACTGTGGCAATGACCATTTCCTTAACCCTTAAACTGCTCAAAACGTCATATGTATGACTTTGATGGGGGGTATAAGCTCGAAAAATATTCGAATTATGTAAAAATTACTTAAAAATTTTAAACAAATCACCAACTTATTGGCTTACACTTCGTGAAACTTTCATCAAAATATTTTCAGAAATTGATATTAGACGAATATATAAGATAAAGAATGTTTTGTTGATAAAGAAAACAGCTCCTATTAACTGGAACTGACGGATAATGCAATAATAAAGAGATGGAAAGCACCTGTTCGATGCACAAAGAAGAATAGTAGTAAGAAGTGTCCACAAAGTGGATATACAGCTGGTGCTTCTATAACATTGGTGTGTAATACATAATAAACCAAATAATAATGAGTAATTATGTTAATATGCTCTATTTTGTTATATTTCATATAAATACATTGTCCAATGTTATTATCAGTTACTTTCAACAATGTCCAAAAAAAAAAATTACCTATTTGTAAAGGTAAACCTATACCATTAAAGCTTGTCCTTCAAGTTTACACGGAAAATATGTAAATTTGATGGTTTTAGGTAGAGTGGCTTTAGAATACACTGTCAACAAATTTATTCCTGAAGTTATCCAAACTTTTATTCTCTGTTCCAGAGAATGTAGAAAGGATGATGGAATGCAAGGTGACCTCTAGTTATGCTGTATTATTTATGTATTAGTTATGCGTCTAATACAGTATCAGATAAATTAATGTTGGAAGGATCGACCAAATAATTTTCTATCTGGCATTTGACTTGCTCAAACTTACTTGTGGCTATGTGAAAGTATCTTTTCAGTTCAACATCCCTGCAATCACCAGTCACCAGGTGACTGGTGATTGCTGGGACAGATCTTGACATTTATTAATCTGTATGGTCAAGTGATCTTTGAGACCTATGAGGGGTCTTTTTCAGTTTTTCTAGTTTAGCCATTCTGGTTGTTTAACCCTCAAACCGCTAGGGGTCCAAATTGTGTGACATTGCATTGAAACTGAGCTGTGTTTTTGACAATACCGTTCATTTCGTGATAATAAGTATAGATGCCACACCTGTTACAGGTAAAAATATAATTGTTTTTAAGAAATAGTGCCATCTGTTGCACGTACGAGCAACACATGCTATATAATAAATGTTACGATTCCATTTCAATGTTTCCGATTGCATTGACAAATTGAATTTCCATAGATTTTGATTTATTTTCATTTTGATTTAATTATTTGGTGTGACATTGAGTTGGAATTGAGCTGTGTTGTTTACCGTACTGTTCATTTCGTGAGTATAGATTATTTTTATATTTTTTCATTGTTTTACATTTCATTTTTTAACACTTTTTCTTATAATTCAGTGATGGGAACATTTGATCATTAGAGAAAGCATCGGACGAGGGAGTGGGGAATGGTGGGGACGACGAGGGAACTGGAATGGGGGATGGTGGAAAAGACGAGGGGACAGGAGAGGGGGTAATGGTGGGAGGACGAGGAGGTTAATTTGTTACATTAACCGAGAAGACAGAAGTTGGGGATGGTAGGGACGAGGGGACAGGGGAATGGAGAATGGTTAGGAGGACAAATGGACAGGGATGGTGGGTAGGTCGAGGGGACAAGGAAGTGGGCGATGATGGGGAGGACAAGGGGAAGGGGGGGAATTGTAGGCAGGATGAATTTACAGGGGAGTGGGAGATGGTGGGGAGGACGAGAGGACAGTGCAGTGGGGGATGGTGAGGAGGACAAAGGGGCTGTCGGGTGGGGGGGGGGGAGGATGAGGGTAACAGGGGAGTGAGCAATGTTTGGGAGGACTCGGCGACTGGAAAGGGGAAAAGTTGAGGAGGACTAGGATGCAGGGAAGGTTGTTGTAGCTCAGAAACGGACATGTGTTTCAAAGCCACAGCAATGCGTGGCCAGGTACAGCTAGTAGTGTAATAAAAACAATAACAGTATGGTGGGAGGAATAATGTTAGTGAGTAAGATGTTGGAGTGAGGGAGGGCTGTCTGGGTGTGGCTGCTCACACTCGCGATGTTCTGAATGTGTTGATGGTAAATGTATATAGTGTGTGACAGTGTATGGTGTGTACATATGTTGTAAATATACATAAATGAACATGAAACATTGGTGTGAATAACTGTATGATGGGAGTTGCAATGTTGGCAAATACAATGTTGGAGGAGTGAGGGAGGGCCGGCTGGGTGTGGCTGCTCACACTCGCGGTGTTCTGAATGTGTTGATGGTCAATGTATATAGTGTGTGACAGTGTATAGTCTATAAATAGATTGTATATATACATAAATTAGCATGATACATGGTAAATATGTGCAACACATGTGTACACAAGTGTCATGCATATAACACAGTGGCCTCGGACTGTACGGATGTTTTACTGCCATAATATAGTACGTAAAAACAAATAAAATTTATTTGGAACTGTGCGCAAAAAATGAAGAAAAAAATATTCACGGCAACACGTTCGCCCCGCCCTACTGGCCCGGGAGCGTACGTCACGGGCGAACTGGGAATGATGACATCACGCGCCAACTTAAGGACCCCATAGCAGCCAAAGTAAGTACAATTTGAAATTTTTTAAACATACCCATACTGAGGGAAGGGTTTTTAACACTAAAAAAACAAAAGAATTTTTTCAAGATAATATATTTCCTGCGCACTGGGGGGGGGGGGGGGGGCTGTCATGTTTGGAGGGGGCACAGTTAAAGGGTTAACACCCACAGACGCAACAAAAAAAAAAAATCCAAAAAATTCTTTCGTCTTATAAAAGTGTTCATTTGTGTTCCCTGATCATGGAAAAAAATCGTAGGTGGTATATTTTAGCCGCAATAGGGTAGGGAAGTTTGGCAAAATAGGGGCGTTGACAGAGCCTTCGCCAGACGAGGTCTACTCTGGTACTGCTTCATGCAGGTCGGCGTTCAATCCCCAACCGTCCAAGTAGTTGGGCACCATTCCTTCCCCACCATCCCATACCAAATCCTTATCCAGATCCCGTCCAAGGACTATATAGTTGTAATAGCTTGGCGCTTACTCCTGATAGCTCCTTTAGCTCCTCGAGCTGTCAGGCGGCAGTTGCCACAAATATATTATTACCTAATTATTTCAATGTCTCTGATTGATTTTTTCTTACTTTTTTTGCCGTAGTATTATTCAATACAGTGAATTGTGATATATTTATAAAATAAAATGTGTGAAGCATCGCTGTACTCAAAATTATGTTGTGCATATTAGTGATTCAATTATTATGTTCATAAAACAATAAACAAATAGTTTTGCTGCTGTTACACTATATACACTGGTTATATATAAGTATCTGCATGTTTTGCTCAACATAACGAACCACTAAGTTGGTATTGTGAGTCAAAATGCAACGAGGAGTGACCGCCACACACCAGCCAGCCACTCGCTGCCACTCACTCCCTCAACAACACCTCACTCCCCTCATTCTCCTCCCACAATACTGTTTTTGCATTTATTCACTATACACAGATGTTATTTATAAGTATTTATATGTTTTGTTCACCATAACTGTACATCTTAGCTTGTATGGTGAGTAAAGACACAAAGACGTAGCTACTCACACAGTCAGCTGGTGGCGGCCACCCTCAAGGCCAGACGCACTAATATTTCTCCTCTAACGATATTTTTTTGTGGTGTTATTACACTATATTCACACACATTATATATAGCTATCTACCTGTTTTATTCGCCATACTTGTACAAATAAGCTGGTATGGTGCCCAAAGACCATAGTAGCCACCAGTAAACAACATGATAAGTCATGCAGACGACGCACCTCCCTCACCAAAATGGCGGCTCCCACCCTACTCCTATTGCTGTTATTACACTCTATACACACGTTATATATAAGGATCTACATTTGTGTTCACCATAACGAACTACTAAGTTGGTATGGTGAGTGCAGTCAATAAAAGGTGGCCACACAAAGGTGAGACCTAAGCCCTCCATCCCCCACTCCACCTCCCCCCAAACCCCTGTCAACTACACCGCAGGAGGGCATGCCCTCTCCCCAAGCAATCCCTGCCCCCTCACCCCTAGGACTTTTTCCTGCCCCAAGCAGGCCTGAGCAAGACCTAAGCCCTCTATCCCCCACTCCACCTCCCCGTGAACCCCTGGCAACTACCTCACAGGAGGATGAACCTGCCCAAGTAGCAATGACCATGGAACAACTTCCTACACTTGTTGGAGTCAGGGTGAAATTGGATATAAGAAAGTGAGCTTCAAGGTAATGTACTCAAATATTGATGGGATTGCCAACAAAGCAAGTGAACTGGCAGAAAGGGCACAAGAAGAAAACCCTGATGCAATAGGACTCACAGAAACAAAATTGTCAGGAGTCATAACAGATGCTGTTTCCAAAAGACTACTATATAGTAAGGAAAGAGAGGGAAGGGAGAGGAGGTGGATGAGTGACCCTGCTGATAAGGAAGGACTGGTGCTTTGATGAGATGGAAATTCCAGACTGTGACGGGTTCAGAGATTCCATAACAGGAACTATAACAATGGGTAGCCCTAAGATATTTGTGGCAGTCATTTACAACCCTCCCCTAAATGACATAAGACCTAGACAGGAGTTTGATAGGAACAACATGGCAGCCATTAATATAATAGTGAGAGTAGCTTCAGTTCCCTGCAAGAATGGCTCAAGATTCTTAATCATGGGCAATTTCAACAATGAAAAGATAGACAGGGAGAATGGGGACCCACATGGTGGTGCAGATACGTGTAGAGCTAAACTCTTGGAAGTTTCAACAAGGAACTTTCTGAGCCAGCATGTCAGGGAACCCACAGGAGTGAGAGGCAATGATGAACCAGCTAGACTTGACCTGATATTCACCCTGAATGAGTCAGAAATGAGGGAAGTCAAAGTTAAAGCCCCCATAGGAATGAGTGACCACAGTGTACTGACTTTTGAATACCTGGTGGAGGTAGGGATAACCTATCCAAGGATGGGATTGGAGAGAAAAAGACAAAATTACCGAAGAGGAAAATATGACGAGATGAGGAACTTCCTCACAGGAATACCATGGGAAACAGAACTTAGAGACAAGAATGTGCAGGACATGATGGATTTTTGTCACCCAGAAGTGCCAGGAAGCAGCAGACAGGTTTATCCCCGTCCAAAAGGAGGAAAACGAAAACAACAGAAAAACCCATGGTTCAACCAGGAATGCAAGGCAGTGAAGCAACTGAGTAAATGAACATGGAGAAACTACAGAAATAACAGAACACCAGAGAGCAGGGAGAGATACCAGAGGGCCAGAAATAAGTACCTCAGAGTGAGGAGGGAAGCAGAGAGACAGATTGAAAATGACATAGCGAGTAAAGCCAAGACACACCCAAAGCAGCTAAACAGCCACATCAGGAGGAAAACAGCAGTGAAGGAACAAGTGATGACACTGAGAAAAGAGGAGAACAGATACACAGAGAATGACAAGGTGGTGTGTGAAGAACTCAACAAGAGATTCCAGGAGGTCTTCACAATAGAACGAGGAGAAGCTCCTGCACTCAATGAGGAGGAGGCAAACCAAGCAACCTAGGAGGAATTTGACCTCACCAGTGATGAGGTCAAAAGGTGTCTGCTGGAGTTGGATGTGACAAAGGCTGTTGGGCCTGACAGAATCTCACCATGGATACTAAAGGAAGGTACAGAAGCACTATATGTTCCAATCTCTATGGTGTATAACAGGTCACTGAAAACAGGAGACTTACCAGAAAGTTGGAAGACAGCTAACGTAGTCCCAATATACAAGAAGGGTGACAGGCAAGAGGCACTCAACAACAGACCAGCTTCCCTAACTTGTATACCATGCAAAGGGATGGAGAAGATCGTGAGGAAAAGGCTCATAGAGCATCTGGAAGGAAATAACTTTGTAACACACCACCAACATGGGTTCAGGGATGGTAAATCGTGCCTCACAGGTTTAATAGAATTCTATGACTAGGCAACAAAAATTAGGCAGGAAAGAGAAGGGGTGGCCGACTGCATTTTCCTGGACTGCCAAAAAGCTATTGACACAGTACCCCATAAGTGGCTGTTAAAAAAGTTGGAGCATCAGGCAGGAGTAAAAGGGAATGTGCTCCAGTGGATAAGGGAGTTCTTAAGCAACAGGAAACAGCGAGTAACGGTGAGGTGGGGAGACATCAGAGTGGCGAGATGTCACCAGCGGAGTCCCACAGGGCTCAGTACATGGACCCATCCTGTTTCTAATATATGTAAACGATCTTCCGAAGGGTATACACTCGTTCCTCTCAATGTTTGCTGATGATGCAAAAATTATGAGAAGAATCAAGACGGATAAAGATAGACAGAGACTACAGGATGACCTGGACAAACTGGAAGAATGTTCTAGAAAATGGCTGCTAAAGTTCAACTCAGGAAAGTGTAAGGTAATGAAATTAGGCGAAGGAAGCAGGAGGCTGAACACAAGGTATCATCTGGGAGATGAAATCCTGTAAGAGTGAAATAGAGAGAAAGATCTGGGGGTTGATATCACACCGAACCTGTCCCCAGAGGCCCTCATCAAAAGAATATCATCAGTGGCATATGCTAGACTGGCCAACATAAGAACTGCCCTTAGAAACTTGTGTAAGGAAACGTTCAGGACCCTGTATACCACTTATGTAAGACCAATCCTGGAGTATGCAGCTCCAGCCTGGAGCCCATACCTAGTTAAATACAAGACAAAGTTAGAGAAGATCCAGCGGTATGCCACCAGGCTCGTCCCGGAACTGAGAGGAATGAGCTACGAGGAAAGGCTAAAGGAGCCGAACCTCACATCCCTGGAAAACAGAAGAGTAAGGGGAAACATGATAACCACCTTCAAAATTCTCAGGGGAATTGACAGGGTGGGCAAAGACAAACTCTTCAGCACGGGAAGGACACGAACAAGGGGACACAGGTGGAAACTCAGTACCCAGATGAGCCACAGTGACGTTAGAAAGAATTTTTTTAGTGTCAGAGTAGTTAATGAATGGAATGCACTAGGCAGTAATGTGGTGGAGGCTGACTCCATACACAGTTTCAAATGTAGATATGATAGAGCCCAGTAGGCTCAGGAATCTGTACACCAGTTGATTGACAGTTAAGAGGCGGGACCGAAGAGCCATTGAGAAGAGGAACCCAAACCCGTGTTACAATGGTGCACAGCGGTGGTTTCAACAATTTTGTTTGAAATTGTTGAAAGGCTCACGCGTCTAGCCGTTCGAACACGTGCGCGGATACTAAGGAGACAGCCGCGGGCCAGGATTAGCAGTGCGCCCCACAAGTGCGTTTGAGTGGGGATTGGCGAATCTTGGGTCATGCGGGCTGATATGATTAAGGTTAGTTAGTAAGATTAGGTTGTTAAAAATAGATTTATTGAAAAGGAGACCGCTCCGAGTTGATTGGACTGGGTACCATACTCGACCCATTGCAATTAATTCAGAGGTGTTGGGAGACACCATACTCTCAACAGCAGTTCCTTGAGGGCTGTCGGGGGCGGATATATCTGTGGGACGCCAATAGATAGTCCGAGGGCGTTATTAGACGACCCAAAACGCTAAGGAAAAACGTAATCCGTGAAGGGCGTTGCGGCCTCCGAGGGACGGACTAGTAACCTACCTAGCAGCGATTCAACAACTAAGTGATCGCACACTTAGTGGAGGTTGAGTCGTCCCTAGTCATAATTGTTGCTGAAAGCTGCGTGTCGCTCTGTTGGAACCTAGAGGGTGTGGCCCCTAGGCTAGGTGTGGTACGGCGAGCCGGTAGGAGCAATTATAGGATTAAGTCGAGTGCATTTTTTTAATTAAGTATACTTCAATTTATAAAGTAATTTCCGTTTATTTGCGTTGTTCTAGATTAATTTTTTCCCCTAAATTCAATCCCCGGTTAAAATTTTTCCCAAGTGTTTAGCGTTTTCTTGCATATTAGGCTAAGTGCGTACGTTAAGTTTTGTTATTCCCTGTTCTATTAGTCTAAGTCAGAGGCGTTGTTAATCCTCTGGACTTAGGGCTATATGTCGGTCACTATAGATAAGTGAAGGAGTTTAAGGGATAGTAAAGTTGTGTGTAAATATTATTTGTCCGTGGAATATTTCTAAGTATTTTGGGATAAGTTTTCGGCTAAGTCGATGTCGGAAACTCGTTAACTGTAATTAATTTGTATTCGTGGGTCACGTGTATGATCTGGGCGTCATTAGGATTCTCCAGTCGATGCGAGTGATATTTTCTAGTTTTTACCAGTAAGACGGTAGAATTGTGTTTGTAGACTTAGAATTCTGTTTTCAGTAGAAACGTAGGTGGAAAATTTTCTAAGTCCAGCTTGGGCTAGAATCTGACTTTTTGGCGGAAATTCTAATTTTCATGTTTTGTGTATATTCTGGGGTCAGTATTACTCTCTAGTGCGCGCAAGGGACGTAATTCTGTCCGTAAGCATTAAACAGTGATAATTACATTTTTGCCGAATTTAGTTATTTTTCGAGAAAATCGTGTCGTAATTTTGTCAGTCCATTTGAGGTGAAAATCTCTGATTTTGACGAAAATTCGAATTAGGGAGTGTTGAAACCGCCCGAAGTGTCAGTATTGTTCTGTATACAACGTCAGTAGTAAATAATAACGTATTTATATCTGGAAACGAGAAACCCAAATTTTTGTGAATTAAAGGAGTTTTTGTGATATTTGGGGTGATAGAAATTTTTTTTTCCCTCGGAGTCAGAAAAATTGGCAGAGTCCAGCAATTGAGTAAAAACGCAGTTTTTGAGTAAAATTCAATTTTTAGTAAGCATTTATAGGTCCTGGGTGTCTATATTAATCGCTAGAGCGGTTTATTAACGTAAAACTAGTTATTTTCCTTCAGAACAAAAATTTTGATTTTTCAGCGTTTAAGCGAAAAAGCGCGGGACTTAGTTTTTTTTCAGCGCAGCTGGTCCCGCTCCATCAGTCATCAGTGGCCACGCTGCTCACTTCAAGCGCGTTTAGTATTCAAGTACAGTAAATATTCTTTATTAATCCATCACGAGTGCTGCGCGTTAGTTGCGTTATCATTTAAATTGTTTTATATAAATTAGATTCCTTAATTTTTTTTAACGTAAAGGACTTAGGTTCCAGCAATAGAACTGCGGGATATTTCACGGTCAGACACGAGTGCGGGGCAGACACTCATTCATTGGATTCACTTCAGCGATTCTCTCGATAAATCGTTGTATTTCCTATTTTTGGAATTTAGTAGTTTTCTCTTAGAAAAAGAGTTGTGATTTTTTTTTATTGGTGTAAGATCACGGTTGTAGTGAGTCCGGGTCGAGGGTGTACTAAAGGGTAGTTTAGAAGAGACGTGGCACACCAGGAATCACAGAAAATGTTTAACCCTGATAATGACCAGTCAGTAGGGACCAGTGGGAATGGGAGTGTAGAGGATAGAACCTCTTCCGACACCACTGGGGATCGCTCAGGTAGCGATACTATTATTGACATGAGTGGGGAGTCTTGCGAGGAGTCGTCCCATGAGTGGGGAGAGCCGTCTTGGGTTCCCCCACAAATAACATCGACGCCATGCCAGCAGGGTAGACAGGGGGCCTCAGTTAGTATGGCAGGACGTCCCACTTCGCTCGGTAGAGAACAGCAACCCGTTCAACGGGAACATGAACAACCACACCAACAGCAGGAACTACCCAACATAACACCAATACCACAGCACCCACAACACCTAGGTACACCTCATCCGTCACTACAACAAAACCTACCCCATCCTCAATTCCCATACCTACCCCATCCTCAATTCCCATACCAACCCTTCCCCCAACCCCAGGCCACTCCATACCCATTCCAACCCCAGGCCACCCCATACCCATTCCAACCCCAGGCCACCCCATACCCATACCCATACCCATTCCAACCCCAGGCCACCCCATACCCATTCCAACCCCAGGCCACCCCATACCCACCCCAACCTCAATCCACACCCCAACCCGAGGCCACCCACACCATACCTCAGCCTCAACCCCAACCTCAATCCACACCCCAACCCGAGGCCACCCACACCATACCTCAGCCTCAACCCCAACCTCAATCCACACCCCAACCCGAGGCCACCCACACCATACCTCAGCCTCAACCCCAACCTCAATCCACACCCCAACCCGAGGCCACCCACACCATACCTCAGGCCAAACCCCAACCTCAACCCAGTCCCCAACCCCGGGACCCACCCACTGCCAGTAGCTCCGCGTCACATGCAGAGGGACTTGTGAGTCTGATTCCCAAGTTGACTCTGCCGACACTCAGAGGTAGGGAGTTGTCGCTCATTAAGGTGGAACGCAACCGCCAGGTGGAAGACTGGCTTTGTGAAATTGGTTCGATGCTGGAAGCTGTCCCGGGGGATAGATCGAAAATTGCTCTCGCTATGGGGGCTTGCGTGCACGTAGCCGGTCCACTGGCGGGATTTACAGAGTTTCAGCACCTGACATCTTGGCCTCAGTTTGTCCAAGCGATTAGGGGCAGATTCAAAGACAGGGTTTCGGAGGATGAGGCTTACTTTTATCTCGAGTCCCTTAAGAGGGATGACCGAAGCACTGTCAAGGATTTCGGGTCAATATTAAAGAGAAGGGTTGACGACCTCACTAAGGAACTGGGGTTCGATTCGAGTCAGGCAGAGCAATTCGCTAAAGAGTTGTTCTGCAAAACGTTACCTTCCGATATGGGGCCATTGTTCCTTGCGGGGAGAGCGGGTGTGAGTTATGAAGACCTAGTCCAACAGGCCGCCACAGCCCTAGACAGGCAGACGCGCGCAGGGACATCGGGCACTCAGTTGTCGCCATACGTAGAGGCGGTAAGTAAAGGCGAGGGAGCCAAGCCGAGTCACTGTGGCGCGGGTTCATCAAGCGGGAGGCAGCCCTCAGCGGCAAGTTCGAGCCACCCTGCGCGGGGTAACAACAGGGATCCGCGTAGGTGTTACTCCTGCGGGATGCGTGGGCACATACAGAGGGACTGCAAAGTCACTATTACGAGAGCATGAAAGCAGTCTCCTAGTGATGGTAGGCCTACTTTTGAGGTGAAAGTGGAGGGTGTGAGATTGACAGCTTTTGTTGATACAGGAAGCCAGGCAACGGTAATTAAAAAGTCAGCCTTCAGCAATTTTAAGTATGCACGTCTTCAACGTTGCGCAAAGACATTAACAGCAGTCAATGGGGAAAAGATTGAGATCGTAGGTCAAGGTACTGTTAATTTTGAGATTGATGGGGCATTGCAGCCTCACACATGTACGATCGTAGAGAACCTTGATTTTCCTGGTCACATCTTAATGGGAACTGATTTTCTGTCGCGATTTGATTATTCCTTGTCTGCTCAAAAAGGGGCTAGGAACTGCAGGTTGCAGTTGGGACAGACTTCCTATCCAGTGGAGATGATCGACCATCCCCCAGTTGTAGCTTCGATTAAGAGGAAGCTGAAATATAATGCGCACTATCCAAAATTGATTTTTAAGTCTCTTCCAGACACAGTTAAGAGGTCATGCGCATTGCATGCATTGACCAAACAGAGTTGCCCACCACATTCTGTTAAATTTATTAAAGTAGCCGTGGGACGTCACATACAACCAGGTACCACCCTTCAGGTGGCTGGGAGATGTGATAGTTTATTAATTCCTCATCACTTAGTTGTAGTGCTCGATAAAGGTGCACTCATTCCAGTTGTCAATCTTTCACATAAGACTTTTCGCTTCAGGGCAGGTGATAGGGTATCTCAGGGAACCATGGTGGAGGACACAGAAATCTTTCACCATGAGTCAGCTGAGACGCCAGCCGTCACTGCACAATGTAGTGCACTGAATATGTTGAATACTAAAACACCATCCAAAGTACAATACGAGACGAGAAATGTTGCACAGAATGTTGAGGAAGTGGAAAAATTAATTTCAGCACTTGATTTGCAACATGTTGCACAGGCAGATAGGAAGGCACTGAGAGGAGTTTTACGAAAATTCCCGAAATTGTTTGCGACAGAGGATGACCAGATTGGTCTCCTTGATAAGATCGAGCACACCATTCCAACTGGTGACCATTTGCCTGTGTACACAAGACAGTGGAGGTTGCCGGAACAGGCAAAGAACATTATCAGGGAGGAGTGCCAGAAAATGTTGAGACAGGGCGTGATAGAGCCTAGTACGTCACCGTGGCTCTCTCCTGTGGTGCTAGTTCGGAAACCGGACGGTAGTTATCGTTTCTGTGTTGACTACCGGAAGGTGAACGAACTAACTAAGGGTGATGTGTATCCGTTGCCCCGAATACAGGAGATCATAGATCAATTTGGTGCTGCTAAGTATTTCTCAACTCTTGACGCAAAATCGGCGTATTGGGCGATTCCGGTGGCAGAACAGGATAGGGAAAAAACAGCATTCTCGGATGGTAGGCACACTTATCAATTCCGTAGGATGCCGTTTGGTTTGAAGACAGCGCCTTCGTCGTTTCAGAGGGCCATCAACTTTATCCTTAGTCCGGTACTGGGTAGGCATTCTTTAGCGTACCTGGATGATGTTGTGATATATTCCAGGACGTTTGAGGAACACCTACAGGACTTGACTGAGACTTTGAAATTGTTAGATCAGGCAGGTTTCAGGCTGAATGTTCAGAAGTGCACCTTGGCGGCTCAGAAATTCAAATTTCTGGGGTTCCAGGTGTGCCCAGACGGTATCCGACCTGACCCAGATTCTTGCCGCGCCATTGCTGACATGCCTATTCCAAGGACAGCAAAGGACGTGCGTAGGTTTTTGGGGGCGGCCGGATATTTTCGTCGTCACATTGAAGGTTTCGCTGGCATTTCAGCACCCCTGACTGATCTGACAAAGAAAAATGCGAAGTTTGTGTGGAAATCAGAACATGACGAGGCCTATCGCAAACTGAAAGACCAACTAATCACGACACCGGTATTGGCTATTCCTGATTTTGATAAAGAGTGGGAAGTGCACACTGACGCCAGCGGTATAGCTATTGGCGGGTGCTTAATTCAGCGAGACGCAGATAATTTACCCCATCCAGTAGCCTATTTCAGTAGGAAGGTCAAAGGACCTGAAGTTCGTTATTCAGCTACGGATCGGGAGGCACTAGCAGTAGTAGAATCAGTTAGGTATTTCGAGCCTTACCTATTTCAGCGGCATTTTGTAATCTACACAGACCATCGAGCGTTAACACACATATTTAAGAAGCGAACAAAATGCCCACGAATGTCACGCTGGTCTCACGAACTTTCGGCCCACTCGTTCCAGATTTTGTACAAGCCTGGTCCAGCCCATGTTGTGCCAGATACGCTAAGTAGAAATATAGCGGCAATTCAAATTAATGAAAACATTGAAACCATTCCATCAGATAAAATGAGAGAATACCAGATGAGCGAGCCTAGATGGAAAGAGATTATTGAGTATTTAGAGGGAGGAAAATACCCCAAAAAGAAAAAGAATTTACCTATACATGATTTTGAAATGAAACAGGGCGTCCTGTATTATGTTAATAGCCAGAATGATAGGGCAGTATTTCAGCTAGTTATTCCGGACGCGTTGCGGTCATCAGCGTTAAAGCTCGCACATGCTTCAAAAATTGCAGGGCATCCGGGGATCTTTAAAACCCACTTAAAAGCAAAGTCTCTATTTTATTTTCCAGGATTACTTTCTGAGGTAATCAATTTCGTGAAGTCGTGCCCTCGTTGCCAGAGGAGGAAAGGTACCCTTAAGGTACAAGCCCCACTTCAGGAATTTCCTGAAATTCGTGAACCGTTAGATCGTGTGGGGGCCGATCTGATTGATTTACACCACAGTCATTCAGGTAACAGATATGTGTTGGTGCTAGTTGACCATCTGTCTAGATACACTACACTAGTTGCATTACCTCAGAAGGATTCTCGTACGGTTGCAGATGCATTCTTGCGTAGGTTCGTTACTGTATTCGGACCTCCTAAAGTCTTAGTCTCTGACCGGGGTCAAGAATTCAATGGGAATATATTTAGAGAAGTTTGTAAGATTTTAGAGACAACTTCGGCTTTTACAACAGCCTACCACCCACAAGCAAACGGAATGACGGAACGGACTAATCGTTCAGTCAAGGATATGCTTGCAATCCTTGCTGAACATGATGCAAACACCTGGGATGAACACCTACCCTATGTTCAGTTCGCCTTGAATACTGCCATCCACCAATCAATTAACACCCAACCACTTCATTTGTTTACTGGTAATTCATGCAATTTCCCGTCAGGTCTGCTTAACAGACATAATGTTGCATACGGGGAGGACTATCCTTCAGAGGTCCTTGGAAAAATGAGAAATGCATGGAATATTGCAGCTGAAGCGTCCAAGAAGGCACGGACTCGGTATGCTCATTTTTATGACAAGAAAGTGCGCCCTCTTGAGTTGAAGGAAGGAAGCCTCGTATTGAGAGTGAATGAGGCTGCGCCCGCCAATCAGAGCAGGAAACTAGCTCCGAGGTGGCGAGGACCCTATAGAGTAATTAAAAGGGCGGGGCCGGTTAATCTTGTTATAAAAGGAGTGTTCGAGGACCAGGTGGAAAGGACAATTCACGTAAATAAATTGAAACATTATCATGCTAGAGAGGAATTAGAACTGCCTTCAGCGGGTCTAGTTCCTGACTCAGCACTGCTGACTCATGGCTTCACCGACGAGTCAGAAGATGAGGATGACCCTCTGTCATCGCTCATCAGTAGTCAGGTGCAGTCTCGCCACCCTATGGTGACGAGATCTCGCGCTATACAGTAAAGTAACTTCCTTGGTTAGTATAATTTAGTATTCATTAGATTTTCCTGTAAAGGCAATGAGATGTACTATGTCTATACTTGACTCAGGTAGCAACTTTTACCGTGCTCTGGGGTTCCACCTCCACCAAACCCAGAGTATGTCTATGCTTCCGCTGTGTTGTCTGTCTGTTCTCAGGTCTGATTGGTACACCGACCCAGTTGTTCCAGCCACACGTGAACCCTTGTCTGTAAAGACCGAGGGGGGAGGCACGTTACACAAAGCCCTCCCCCCACTAGACCCAGTAACCCATACATCAGTTACTTTGGGGATGAGTGACTGTCCAAGAGTCACCCGGCCGACGCCTCACGTCACTAACGAGGTTGTCAGGGCCAGCGAGCTGTCCACATTATAGCAGTCACCGGAGGTGCCATACAACGCCGGGGTAGCTGTCTCGAGATCACCACTACCCACCTGCTGCGTCATCAAGACTGCAGCCATTCCAGCAGTGTTGGAGGAGAGGTCAAGAAATGGAAAGCACGTAGCAGTACTCAAGAATTTCGCCGGAAGATTAATGATTACGTCATCTGAAGTAACAAGAAAGCGGAAGTAAGGCGGTCACAGGTGGAAGGCACGGTTTCCCTACAGAGTACCGGGACTCGCCAATAGAAGGTCGCAAAATTGTCTCCTTTGGCCTAAAGTCGGCGGTACGAGGGTATACACAGTTGGTGTTTACGGCCTAGTAACCTGGTGACATCAAGAAACGCCTGAGATAACGTGAGCAATGATGGAAGACGAGATTCACCTGTTCTGCAAACAAGCAACCCGCCTCTACGACCTTCTGACACCACTCCTGCTAAGAGACACCGTTGGTACATCCAGTCCTGCTCTGCTGTGGTCATCTGCGACGTCAAGTTTAACATCGAGACTGCCGTGTGAACTGTGATTGATATGAAGGCGTGTGGACTGTCGAGAGCAAGATTAATGGCCGAAGCAACAGTATTCTACAGCTGTCACTTGGCACTCCGCTCTACTACACTCTGTCGTCATTCAGGAGTACCGGATGGGAGTACAAGAGGACCAGGTATTGATGTCTACACATGGGGAGAAGCAAGATCGACACCGTCATCGTCAGCGACTACATTCAGCATCCAGCAGCATCGATTTTTTTTTTTCGATTACTCAATATGAACAATTGATACAAACAACAAAGTGGCTCTGAACATCTGTGTAAAGAACATCTGGACACTTTTGTTTAAATGTTGAAAAACAGAGTTAGAATCACAATATTTTTTAAATGTTGAAAAACAGATTTAAAATAATTCTGGTATAATATATGAATTTTGCTCTATAAATTGGTCAGTAATCAAAATCGAAGCCCCTGTGTAATTGTCTCAGCCCAGAACAAACGGTTATGGAAAATTATGTTGTGCTATTTTTTTTCAGAATGTTTGAACACAGGAGAGGCGGAGCAATATAAACATTGACACTTCTAGTGAGTGAGAACACTTGGCTGTACAGTCAGCTGAAACCTGTGATAATAGTATAGGAATTTTTTTTATATTTTTAGATACATGTAATAAACGTTAGGTGTGTTCCTTAACATGTCAAGGTTGACATTGATGGGGAGTGGTTAGTACACGGATGTGAACCTGATAGTTCCGTAGTACGCTCCCGGATGACTGAAAGTTCAGTCTGAAGATATACTCTAATGTTTGTTTGAGCACGGTGTGGCCGGCTCTAGAGGACACATGGACTTGGCTAGTGAAGAGCCAAGAGAGTTTAATAGCTAGTTTTTGATGGTAGAGTAGGGACATGTTATTTAGCTATGTCAGTAAGGGTAGGATGTATGTTTCCTGATATTGGAGGATTGCTGTCAGTTGACAGCTGAGAAATTTATGAAATATGAACATGTTCATTATGATGTTGGACTATTATTTGTCAAATTTTATTAGTTAGGTTAGCTTTTGTTTGTGGCATGAGTTGAATTGTGGGTTTGGATACTAAACCTCGTGAATTTTAACAAATTAACAAGGTTTACTAAGTGCTTGTGCGGGGGGGGTTGTAACAAACTAGGCTGTTGTAAGAATTATCCAGAGTGGTTTATCGACAAAAGAGAATGGGAAGCTGAGCCGCATGGTGACCTGACCCCCAGGGGAATTCGCGGTGGAAATAACCGACGCTTTGTTCATATCTGCGTATAATGAATCATCCTATAGTATTCAAGTAATTTAGAGAAAATTAGCCTTTATTCATTTTGCATTAAAATTGTATTGTATAATAGTACTGGATACAATATCAAGAGTATTCTAATTATTGAGTTTAAGTCACCATCAGTGACGTCACGAATCAGATCTAACTTTTGAGGCGGAGTGACCGGCGGTCATAGGTCAGCAGGGTTGACAGGTCTAATATTTCTCAAAGTTTTAATAACCATTTTTGTGATCGGGAACAGCTCTGCCGTTAGAGGCTTGTGTAATTTATTTCAGTAAAATAATTCAACCAGTCTGGATCAATTAAGTACAACAGAGTTTAATTGTTATAACTTAACCTTGCTAAAGTAACTGGGTAAGCGATGCGGAACAATACAATACTCTGTCTGGGGTAGTCCAGACAAGGAAAAAATCAGTGTGGTCACGGAAGCAGCTAGGAGAGGTCAAACATCTTACCTCTCCCCAAGAACAGGCCCAACACCTAGAACTGTGGTCGCCCAAGGTACAGTTGCTATTGTTAAGTATAGAAATAGTCTCATTTGCCACTCAGGTCAAGTAGGGAGTGTTAAATTGATAGGGAGTGAACATATTTAGATTTTGTTTTAGTTTTCGTTTAATAAATTAAATTTGTTATTAATTTGCATTTTATTGTTTCCATGTGTTTTATGTGTATACTTGTCCTGGTCACGTGGTCCACACGAGGCAGAGTTGCATTGGGCGCCGATTCTAACATCGAATCGGAATTATCATTACCGTGTAATTTATTCCACACTCAAGGTCATCGTTTATAGTGGGGATCAAGCCCCTAGGTTGATTAATTAGCGTGATCGATCCAGACCTCGATCATTGCTCTTGTAGTACTGGTCTGGTGGTGGCAGCAGAGGTGACTCTAGGGTTTTGTTCAGAGCTTAGGTCACGTCATACTGGGTGTAGAATCCTAAGTCGGTCAATCGTCTTAGGACCACGTGGCGTGGAGTTGGCTTTGGTAAAAGTTTTGGAGTCCCTTGGTTTAGAAATAAAAGTAAGAATACGGGTAGAGGGAGTAGAAAGAAGGAAGTAAAGAGAGAGGAACCGAACCCGTGTTACAGCAACACGTGAGGAACACAAATGCGAACAAGCCTGAATGGTCCCCAGGACATATGCAACTGAAAACTCACACCCCAGAAGTGACTCGAACCCATACTCCCAGAAGCAACGCATCTGGTATGTACAAGACGCCTTAATCCACTTGACCATCACGACCGGACATAATGAGGTGATAGCCGAGGCTATTTGAACCACCCCACCGCCGGCACTCGGATAGTTATCTTGGGCATAGCATTTTACCAAATCACCTCATTCTTTGGGGCAACACGTGAGGAACACAAATGCGAACAAGCCTGAATGGTCCCCAGGACATATGCAACTGAAAACTGTCGCATATGCGACATTGCATATGTCCTGGGGACCATTCAGGCTTGTTCGCATTTGTGTTCCTCACGTGTTGCCCCAAAGAATGAGGTGATTTGGTAAAATGCTATGCCCAAGATAACTATCCGAGTGCCGGCGGTGGGGTGGTTCAAATAGCCTCGGCTATCACCTCATTATGTCCGGTCGTGATGGTCAAGTGGATTAAGGCGTCTTGTACATACCAGATGCGTTGCTTCTGGGAGTATGGGTTCGAGTCACTTCTGGGGTGTGAGTTTTCAGTTGCATATGTCCTGGGGACCATTCAGGCTTGTTCGCATTTGTGTTCCTCACGTGTTGCCCCAAAGAATGAGGTGATTTGGTAAAATGCTATGCCCAAGATAACTATCCGAGTGCCGGCGGTGGGGTGGTTCAAATAGCCTCGGCTATCACCTCATTATGTCCGGTCGTGATGGTCAAGTGGATTAAGGCGTCTTGTACATACCAGATGCGTTGCTTCTGGGAGTATGGGTTCGAGTCACTTCTGGGGTGTGAGTTTTCAGTTGCATATGTCCTGGGGACCATTCAGGCTTGTTCGCATTTGTGTTCCTCACGTGTTGCCCCAAAGAATGAGGTGATTTGGTAAAATGCTATGCCCAAGATAACTATCCGAGTGCCGGCGGTGGGGTGGTTCAAATAGCCTCGGCTATCACCTCATTATGTCCGGTCGTGATGGTCAAGTGGATTAAGGCGTCTTGTACATACCAGATGCGTTGCTTCTGGGAGTATGGGTTCGAGTCACTTCTGGGGTGTGAGTTTTCAGTTGCATATGTCCTGGGGACCATTCAGGCTTGTTCGCATTTGTGTTCCTCACGTGTTGCCCCAAAGAATGAGGTGATTTGGTAAAATGCTATGCCCAAGATAACTATCCGAGTGCCGGCGGTGGGGTGGTTCAAATAGCCTCGGCTATCACCTCATTATGTCCGGTCGTGATGGTCAAGTGGATTAAGGCGTCTTGTACATACCAGATGCGTTGCTTCTGGGAGTATGGGTTCGAGTCACTTCTGGGGTGTGAGTTTTCAGTTGCATATGTCCTGGGGACCATTCAGGCTTGTTCGCATTTGTGTTCCTCACGTGTTGCCCCAAAGAATGAGGTGATTTGGTAAAATGCTATGCCCAAGATAACTATCCGAGTGCCGGCGGTGGGGTGGTTCAAATAGCCTCGGCTATCACCTCATTATGTCCGGTCGTGATGGTCAAGTGGATTAAGGCGTCTTGTACATACCAGATGCGTTGCTTCTGGGAGTATGGGTTCGAGTCACTTCTGGGGTGTGAGTTTTCAGTTGCATATGTCCTGGGGACCATTCAGGCTTGTTCGCATTTGTGTTCCTCACGTGTTGCCCCAAAGAATGAGGTGATTTGGTAAAATGCTATGCCCAAGATAACTACCCGAGTGCCGGCGGTGGGGTGGTTCAAATAGCCTCGGCTATCACCTCATTTTGTCCGGTCGTGATGGTCAAGTGGATTATGGCGTCTTGTACATACCAGATGCGTTGCTTCTGGGAGTATGGGTTCGAGTCACTTCTGGGGTGTGAGTTTTCAGTTATATATATATATATATATATATATATATATATATATATATATATATATATATATATATATATATATATATATATATATATATATATATATATATATATATATATATATATATATATATTTATATATATATATATATATATATACATATATATATATATATATATATATATATATATATATATATATATATATATATATATATATATTAGTATATTTTGGTAGCAGTCTTTCCTGTAGACATATATTATTAAATATGACCGAAAAAGTAAGATTAATAATTCTAACACGAATTTTCTCAATCTTTCGTACATTACGCTTCACTGTTGGAGGTAAATCAAAAATCACTTCTCCAAAATTCATTTTTATTTCTAGTCTGACGCGACACGGGCGCGTTTCGTAAAACTTATTACATTTTCAAAGACTTCACAAATACACAACTGATTAGAACTTGCGTTTCCCTGATTTTATATCTACATTTGAGTGAGGTGGGAAGGGTGATGTGGCATTACATTTGAGTGAGGTGGGAAGGGTGATGTGGCATTAACACAAGACAGAACACTAGGGGATATTAATAGGGTATTAAAAGTATCAACACAAGACAGAACAGAAACAATGGGTATTGAATAGAAGTGTTTGTAGAAAGCCTATTGGTCCATATTTCTTGATGCTTCTATATTGGAGCGGAGTCTTGAGGTGGGTAGAATATAGTTGTGCAATAATTGGCTGTTGATTGCTGGTGTTGACTTCTTGATGTGTAGTGCCTCGCAAACGTCAAGCCGCCTGCTATCGCTGTATCTATCGATGATTTCTGTGTTGTTTACTAGGATTTCTCTGGCGATGGTTTGGTTATGGGAAGAGATTATATGTTCCTTAATGGAGCCCTGTTGTTTATGCATCGTTAAACGCCTAGAAAGAGATGTTGTTGTCTTGCCTATATACTGGGTTTTTTGGAGCTTACAGTCCCCAAGTGGGCATTTGAAGGCATAGACGACGTTAGTCTCTTTTAAAGCGTTCTGTTTTGTGTCTGGAGAGTTTCTCATGAGTAGGCTGGCCGTTTTTCTGGTTTTATAGTAAATCGTCAGTTGTATCCTCTGATTTTTGTCTGTAGGGATAACGTTTCTATTAACAATATCTTTCAGGACCCTTTCCTCTGTTTTATGAGCTGTGGAAAAGAAGTTCCTGTAAAATAGTCTAATAGGGGGTATAGGTGTTGTGTTAGTTGTCTCTTCGGAGGTTGCATGGCTTTTCACTTTCCTTCTTATGATGTCTTCGATGAAACCATTGGAGAAGCCGTTATTGACTAGGACCTGCCTTACCCTACAGAGTTCTTCGTCGACTTGCTTCCATTCTGAGCTGTGGCTGAGAGCACGGTCGACGTATGCGTTAACAACACTCCTCTTGTACCTGTCAGGGCAGTCGCTGTTGGCATTTAGGCACATTCCTATGTTTGTTTCCTTTGTGTAGACTGCAGTGTGGAAACCTCCGCTCTTTTCCATGACTGTTACATCTAGAAAAGGCAGCTTCCCATCCTTTTCCGTCTCGTAAGTGAAACGCAGCACGGAACTCTGCTCAAATGCCTCCTTCAGCTCCTGCAGATGTCTGACATCAGGTACCTGTGTAAAAATGTCGTCAACATACCTGCAGTATATGGCCGGTTTCAAGTTCATGTCGACTAAGACTTTTTGCTCGATGGTACCTATGTAGAGGTTTGCAAACAGGACACCTAGGGGAGAACCCATGGCGACCCCATCTACTTGCTTATACATGTGCCCATCCGGGCTCAAGAAGGGTGCCTCTTTAGTACAAGCTTGGAGTAGTTTCCTCAGAATACTTTCTGGCATGTTAAGAGGAGTACAGGCTGGATCACGATACACTCTGTCGGCTATCATTCCGATTGTCTCGTCCACAGGTACGTTGGTAAACAGCGATTCTACGTCCAACGAGGCTCTTATCCCTGTGGCCCGTGCGCCCCGCAGTAAGTCCACAAATTCCTTTGGAGACTTCAGGCTGAAGGCGCAAGGAACATAAGGAGTCAGCAGGCCGTTGAGTCGCTTCGCCAGTCTGTACGTGGGTGTGGGTATCTGGCTAATGATTGGCCGAAGTGGGTTTCCAGGCTTGTGCGTCTGGCTAATGACTATTTAGACTATTTTACAGGAACTTCTTTTCCACAGCTCATAAAACAGAGGAAAGGGTCCTGAAAGATATTGTTAATAGAAACGTTATCCCTACAGACAAAAATCAGAGGATACAACTGACGATTTACTATAAAACCAGAAAAACGGCCAGCCTACTCATGAGAAACTCTCCAGACACAAAACAGAACGCTTTAAAAGAGACTAACGTCGTCTATGCCTTCAAATGCCCACTTGGGGACTGTAAGCTCCAAAAAACCCAGTATATAGGCAAGACAACAACATCTCTTTCTAGGCGTTTAACGATGCATAAACAACAGGGCTCCATTAAGGAACATATAATCTCTTCCCATAACCAAACCATCGCCAGAGAAATCCTAGTAAACAACACAGAAATCATCGATAGATACAGCGATAGCAGGCGGCTTGACGTTTGCGAGGCACTACACATCAAGAAGTCAACACCAGCAATCAACAGCCAATTATTGCACAACTATATTCTACCCACCTCAAGACTCCGCTCCAATATAGAAGCATCAAGAAATATGGACCAATAGGCTTTCTACAAACACTTCTATTCAATACCCATTGTTTCTGTTCTGTCTTGTGTTGATACTTTTAATACCCTATTAATATCCCCTAGTGTTCTGTCTTGTGTTAATGCCACATCACCCTTCCCACCTCACTCAAATGTAATGCCACATCACCCTTCCCACCTCACTCAAATGTAGATATAAAATCAGGGAAACGCAAGTTCTAATCAGTTGTGTATTTGTGAAGTCTTTGAAAATGTAATAAGTTTTACGAAACGCGCCCGTGTCGCGTCAGACTAGAAATAAAAATGAATTTTGGAGAAGTGATTTTTGATTTACCTCCAACAGTGAAGCGTAATGTACGAAAGATTGAGAAAATTCGTGTTAGAATTATTAATCTTACTTTTTCGGTCATATTTAATAATATATATATATATATATATATATATATATATATATATATATATATATATATATATATATATATATATATATATATGATATGCACGGTTTCGGTTTTGCCACTGAAAGCATATATATATGATTTGCGTTGTTTAAGGGTTAAGCCTGGTAGGGTTTATGCTTTGGTAGTAGCCTAGGGTTATATTTTCAGTCATTAGGCTACGATATCCTACTTCCTTGGAATTTAGTAAATAAATGATTGACATATATACACAAATGATTTGAGTGGTAATCAGTGTCACTATAGGTAATACCTAAAGCTAGCTCATCATTATTGCTGTTGGTTGGATAGCAACACTTCTTAAAACACAGAGGTGAAACAAATACATGAAATAAAATTCATAGTAAGATAATTCAGGTAAATTAAATATATTTTTGCAACACAACTCGTGTTGTTAACTACCTCCCACCCTCGTAGGGGTTATCTTGAGATGATTTCGGGGCTTAGCCTCCCCGCAGCCCAGTCCTCGACCAGGCCTTCTTTTTTGTTACACACCCCCAGGAAGCAGCCCGTAGCAGCTGTCAAACTCCCTGGTACCTATTTACTGCTCGGTAACAGGGGCATCAGGGTGAAAAAACTCTGCCCATTTGTTTCCGCCTCCACCGAGGATCGAACCCGGAACCTCAGAACTACAAATCCGAAGCGCTGTCAACTCAGCTGTCAGGCCCACTGCACAATATTTAAATACTTGCTAGGCTGTACAATATTTTGTTCAACACTAGACAATTGTGATATCTTACTCTTACAGCAGGTTAGCACAATTAATTGGATTAATCTAAGTGGATCATTATTCAGTTCAGCACTAGCCTAATTTGGTCCCATCCCATATAAGGCATATTAATGAAGTGGTACAATTAGGTGCAGAAATAAAATGGTGCAATTTTTAATTTGGGTTTTTTATTTTATATGTTTAATGTTTCTCTCATTGCTTAAGAGAGACATGTACACATTTATGAATAGTAACCTCTCATCGACCTCTAGTGATATTTAATAGTATTTATTAATTTATTAGATACGTATGCTGTGATTCTCGTGTGAGGTGAACTTAGTCTGAAGATATATTCTCAGGTAATGGTCATGCAGTAAGTGAATATAGGTGTGGCTCCTAGACTAGACATACCCTCCTGAGATGATAATTTATATTATTAGCTGTCTGTGTATAAAACTCAGAACTAACACCCCAACGATTATTTTCTGGTGGTTGGCATGGTTCTATGAGAGTAAAACGACTATTAAATTGTTTGCTTTGAAGGAGTTAATTTATCTCCTAAGGTTGTAAATAATCTCAGCTGTGTTTCGTGATGGGTGAATCATTGCCACCTAGGTATATTCTGGTTAAATAATGGGACCACTCTGGAGCTGTAGGTAATGTTGAAATTTTATAAAAAGTTGTGAGCAGTAGCTCCTGGTGACCGGTATATTCTTATTTCTTCCTCAGGTATGGTAGCAAGGTCTCTGGGCACTTGGCTAAGTCCCACTATTGCTACCTTGAGCATGATGCCTAATATTATTTAATGGCAGCTGTGATTTCAGTCACTATTAATACTTCTGTTTTTTCTGCAGATTGAGGTTGACTGAAAAAGGCTACAAATGGTTACACATAGCAGTTTACTTGTACTGCTATATTTGATAAATTATATATATACACATTTGTTCTTTTCATCATATATATATATGATCTAGGTACGAAGGACCATAAACATGTGTTCTAAGAGCCACTGTAGGCTTAGATTTGATAAACGTGTTAATTCTGGTTGATCCAGTTCGTTGAGGACAATTAATATGGTCTGAGACGAGCCTGTTCTTGAGAATAGTTTAATTTCTGGACAATCTCAGTTTAAAGAACCATAAACATGGTTCAAATACTGGTATATTATGGATGGTCTAGTTTTTAGACCATCTAGGTTCGAATGATCATAAACATGTAGGGAATCTTTACAGCAGGAGTTTATTTGATTTACGTACGTTAAATCATTTCCAGGGACACATTCTAAATATATATCTTGCCCTTGATATCTTAATATCTTGCCCGAAACGCTACGCGTACTAGTGGCTGTACAAGAATGTAACAACTCTTGTATATATCTCAAAAAAAAAAAATATCAAAAACAGTTTCAAAAACTGTTGGCATTCTTTCTAAGATCAGATACTTCTTCTAAGATCAGATATGTACTTCGCCCTGCCCTGGTGACGCTCTATTACTGGTTGATACCTGGTTGATGGGGTTCTGGGAGTTTTTCTACTCCCCAAGCCCGGCCCGAGGCCAGGCTTGACTTGTGAGAGTTTGGTCCACCAGGCTGTTGCTTGGAGTGGCCCGCAGGCCCACATACCCACCACAGCCCGGTTGGTCCGGCACTCCTTGGAGGAATAAATCTAGTTTCCTCTTGAAAATGTCCACGGTTGTTCCGGCAATATATCTTATGCTTGCTGGAAGAACGTTGAACAACCGCGGTCCTCTTGATGTTTATACAGTGTTCTCTGATTGTGCCTATGGCACCTCTGCTCTTCACTGGTTCTATTCTACATTTTCTTCCATATCGTTTACTCCAGTACGTTGTTATTTTACTGTGTAGATTTGGTACTTGGCCCTCCAGTATCTTCCAGGTGTATATGATTTTATATCTCTCTCGTCTTCTTTCTAATGAGTACATTTGGAGGGCTTTGAGACGATCCCAAAAGTTTAGGTGCTTTATTGCGTCTATGCGTGCCGTATATGTTCTCTGTATTCCCTCTATTTCAGCAATCTCTCCTGCTCTGAAGGGGGAAGTGAGTACTGAACAGTACTCAAGACGGGACAACACAAGTGATTTGAAGAGTACAACCATTGTGATGGGATCCCTGGATTTGAAAGTTCTCGTAATCCATCCTACCATTTTTCTGGCTGTCGCAATATTTGCTTGGTTATGCTCCTTAAACGTTAGGTCGTCAGACATTATTATTCCCAAATCCTTTACATGTTGTTTTCCTACTATGGGTACATTTGATTGTGTTTTGTACTCTGTATTATGTTTAAGGTCCTCATTTTTACCGTACCTGAGTACCTGGAATTTCTCACTGTTAAACATCATGTTATTTTCTGATGCCCAGTCGAAAACTTTATTAATATCAGCTTGAAGTTTTTCAATGTCCTCAGCCGAGGTAATTTTCATACTGATTTTTGTGTCATCTGCAAAGGATGATACGAAGCTGTGACTTGTATTTTTGTCTATATCTAATATGAGAATAAGGAAAAGCAGCGGTGCAAGGACTGTACCCTGAGGTACAGAGCTTTTCACTGCACTTGGACTAGATTTTATATGGTTGACAGTTACTCGCTGAGTCCTGTTTGACAGAAAACTGAGTATCCAGCGTCCTACTTTACCGGTTATTCCCATTGACTTGGCTTGGCTTGATGTCCATAAGGAATGGAAAAGATGGGGGAGGTAGAGGGATGGGGGGATGAAATTCAGGAAGAGGATGCGGGTGTAGAGAGAGAGGAGGTTTGGAAGTTCGGTGGCCTGTCAACCATGGGTTGACATTTTTGTATGTGTTGTTTGTTTGCGTATGTGTTATGTTGGGTTGTCAGTACATTGGCTGGGGGGGTTAGTGTTTGTTACCTTGTTGGTGTCCTGAAGCACTAGAGCCGATGGAGTTGGCTGAAGGAGGCTAATCTTAGAAACATCAGGTTAGTTACACTTCTGATGCCACGACAAATGGTTTTTTGGTTATATATATTTTTTGTAGGTGTTTTATTTATTTATTTATTTATTTTTTTTATTTATATTTTTTTTTTATTTATTTATTTATATATTTATTTATTTTTCCTTCTTTATTCTTCATTTGGTGTAGATCGGGTCCGGGATGGGCCACTCATCTGGGTCGTCTGGCAGGCCGCTTAGTATTTGAGGGCTTGGGAAGGCCTCATCATGGATGTGTCTGATCACTTTTTGTTGGAGAGTGATTCTTCTGGTTCTGTGTGGTGGTTCGTGGATCTCGTAGTCGCTGGTGGTGTTTTCTGCTACGAAGGGATCTTCGGGGTCTGGGACATACATGTTCTTCATACGGTACAGCTATCTTCTGGCCAGGTAGCTGAGCCTAATGTTCATTGGCTTCATGTTTAGCGTCTCATGGATTTGGTCAGTTCTTACCCTGTCCCTCAGAGTCAGGCCCTCTGCAAAGCGAAGTGCTTTGTTTTGTACTCGTTGGATCTTCAGCATGTTGGATTTGTTGGTGTGGTTCAGGGGAACGTAAGGGTATTCCAAGCTAGGCCTTATGATCATTCTGTACAGGTGGAGCTTGATGTGGGATGGGGCTTGGTTGAAACGGAAGAGCCTCGCCAGTGAGCCCCGGGCCACCTCTGTCTTCTGGGATACGTACTGGGAGGAGTTGAGTAGCCTGTTGAAGTTGTAACCGAGCACTGTGTTAGAGTTTGAGATGGCTATGGGTTCACCCCTGATTCTTATTCCCCCCTCATTTTCAATTGAGAAAGCCATACAGCCGTCAGTGCTTCATTGAATCTTTTCTGGGTTAGTGGTGATCCTCCATTTCCTTTCCCAGTTAGCAGTCCTTGCTAGTTCTACGTTTGCCTTACGGGTTACAGTTGCATGCTTGGCCGCTTGGCTGCTAGGGTTAGATGTTATTACGTGTGTCACGTCGTCCGCAAATTGCACGATAATGGTGTCCCTATACTCTGGTTGGGGCAGGTCGTTTACAAAGATGTTGAAGAGAACCGGGCTCAAGCATGATCCTTGGGGGACTCCAGCTGTTGGGGTGAAGGCTGCGGCCTCTTTTGCCTTGAAGCTGGGGGTAACTTGCCTATTCTTAAGGAAATTTCTGATCAGCCTGAGGAGGGTCCAGTTTTGCGCTGGTAAGTCTGCTAATTTGTACACAAGACCATCGTGCCACAGGCTGTCGAAGGCCTTGTGTACGTCCCTCGTCGCAATCAAAGCTACCTGTTTTTGCTTGCGAATTGAGCTTACGGCGTCGTAGATGATGTTAATTGCGTGCTGGGTTGATCTATGTGCTCGAAAGCCAAACTGCTTTTCTGTGAAGAGGTTGTTGTACTCCATGTAGTAGTTAAGACGGTTTGACATGATTTTTTCAAAGCACTTGCCTATTGTGTCTAAGAGGGAGATTGGTCGGTAGTTGCCAGGTTGGTGGGGGTCTTTCTTGGGTTTGGGAATGAATATCATCTTGGCTTACTTGAATGCTACCGGAATGTGACCCGATGCCAACATAGCGTTGAATAGGTTGAGTATGGATTGCAGAAGATTGCCTGGTAGAAGTTTGATCAGCAGCGCTTTGATCCCTGATGGTCCTGGGGCCTTATCTCTGGTGCTTTTGATGACTCCTCTCATCTCTAACATAGTTATGGGTCTTGTTAGAGGGTGGACGTCTTCTAGGGTTGTCAGGTCAATCAGAGGGGTGCTGTTAAGGGAGGCGGCATTTTCTGTTGTCCATTGGTTGACACGTTCAAAGTGAGTGTTGTTGAAGGCTCTGCTGTTTGAAGCTGTGAGTGTCTTTTTCCAAACTGCGCCCATGAGGTCAGCCTGATCTCTCGGGTCTTCTATTTTTTCTTGTTGCTCCTCTTCATCTTCGTCAAGGAATGTGTGTACAAGGTGGGTGAGGCTGGGGTTAACCGATCCCAGGAGCTGTCTGATCTTGCGCCAGAAAGTTCCCGGCTCCCTTTTGTACTGGTTGACCTGTCTCACTAGGGTTCCCCAAATGTGGCTCTTGTGGGTCAGCGTAAGGTCTATGGTTTCCCTTCTGAGTGTTTGTAGGGTCAACGCTGGTGGCTGGCCAGTTTGGTAGTGGCTTTGGCAGGCTCGCTGGTACTCATTCATTTTGCCTCTGATTTCTCGGGTCGGCTTATATTGGTGGTAAGTCCTTGTGGTGGATATTTCACAAGTGTCCTCGGTTGCAAGCTGGATCCGGTTTTGGAAGGTGTTTACTGCTTGGTCGATTGTTTGGGTTGGGAGGTTCTCGAACTCAATGATGGGGTCGTCAGCAAGGAAGATGTCATAGTCACGGGCACGTATGGTTCCCAGTCTGGGCCTGGATGGTGCCACATATCTGAAGGGGGTTGCTTGGAGGGATGTGATCCGACCCCACGTTCTTGAATGGGGTTACTCTGCAGTGGAACAGGTCACAATCTCTGTTGGTCAGCACTATGTCAGGGGTGCCCCTCTGGTTGCCCGCAAGGAACGTCTTAAAGTGGGGGCCTTGGAAGGAGAGGTCCCGGTTTTGCATTAGATTTAAGAGCTGCCTGCCCTTGAGGTCTGGCCTGGCAGGAGCGTTGAATAAGGCCTGATGGTGGGCATTCAGGTCTCCTGCGATGATAGTGGGGAGGTTCCTGTCGAGCAGCTTGTTCAGAGGGATGGAGGGGAGGTAGGCCAGTCTAGGTGGTAGATATGCGGTGCAGACGATGAGGGGCCCGTGTGAAGTGGTGAGTTCTATTGCAAGAAATTTGTCGTCTTCTACGAGGATGGGGCGGTAGGAGAGCCCTCTTCTTATCAGTATTGCCACCCCACTGTACCTACCCCTGTTGACTTCCCTGGTGGAATATCCCCAAATGGAGATATGCTGGTCCTGTCTGACCGCTGTTTCATTGAGTAAGATAACATCTGGGTTAAGTCTGGCTACCTCCAGAGTGAGTAGGTATCTGTTGTTGAAGTAATGTCTGATGTTCACCTGAAGGATTGTGATCCCCATTATTGACTATGAGACGGAAGTGTTTGTTTGGCCCTAATGCCAGTGTTATTACATTCGGTTTGGCCGCTTCTGTTTGTGGAGGTGGGGGGTAAAGCTGTTGAGCCAGGTATCTTGTTCCTGGTTCCGGCCGGGGATTGGTTGGGGTTGGGGTTTTCCATACGTTGCTGTGCCATTGGGGGGTCTTCGGTGTCACTGCTGTTAATGATGTCCACATCCGTGGTGCTTAGAGTCGCTCTCTGGTGGAGAGTTATGGGGGCTGCTTGCCCTTGCTCTGACCTCAGGCGATGGGCTTCGGCTGTGAGTGTTGGTCCTAGGCCTCTTGGAACAGCGTTGTGTGGAATTTATTGTTGTGGGGCTGCGGGTTTTGAAGCGAAATTTCCTAGGGCCCCGGATGGGGTTCCGCATGGCAAGGGAGTTTGAGAGAGCTTTGAGGAAAATCCCTTGTGGGATTGTTTCTGGAAGGGTGGACATGGGTGTTTGCCAGATTGTCGGGGTGGAGGGGCCGGGGTTGTTCAGGGAGTTTGGAGTCTCCTGGGCGTTGGTTGAGGCCTAGGGGCGAGGAGCACTAGGGTTGGGCTTGTTGGGTTGAGCTTGGGCCTGGCCGGCTGTTGTTGTGATGTTAGGAGTCAAGTAGGCCAGCGAGTCCTCGGACATATGGACATGGGGCAGGGCATTGTCTTTCCTAAGTGAGTTCCAGAAACCTAGGAGCTTCACTGGGTTGTCTGGAAATTGGATGTGTGCAAATGTTAGGAGTTCGGCCCCTAAGCTGGGCTTAGGATCGGGGTTTGGTGCAAGAGAGTTAGGTGTTGGGGCCTGATGTGTATGATTCTGGGTTTGCTCTGGTATAACCGTGGGGTTATTGGGATGTTGGGTGCTTTGGTGTCCCCCTTGGGCGACCGACTGGGCCTGTTGTTGGTTAGGGATGCCCCAGGCATTTACTGGTGGAGGAGGGGCAGGGATGGTAATAGTTGCTTGTTGACGGGCTGCTGTCTCCGTTTCTTGCAATGGCTTGATTGCATCTTGCCTATGAGGACATAGATGCGAGATTGCAATGTGTGCACCATTGCATAGAGCACATTTGGGTGTTGGGTTTGTGCATTCCCTGTAGCTGTGTTCCCCTGTGCACCTGCTGCACTTGGGGGTTCCATTGTTGCATGCATTGGAATAGTGGTCATACTGAAAGCATTTGAAGCATTGCTTGAGCTTGTAAAACATCTGTGGGTTGATTTTGTCAGGTTCAGCCATGATGCCAAATACAGAAAGGCCTTGTGTGCAGACTTGCGTTGCTTGCTCCGGTGAAGCCAGAGTCATTGGTCTCCATGAAATTGGTGACCTGACTCCTAATCACTCTCTCAAATACTTTTATGATGTGCGATGTTAGTGCAACTGGTCTATAATTTTTTGCCAATGCTTTGCTCCCTCCCTTGTGTAGAGGGGCTATGTCTGCTACTTTAAGTGCATCTGGTACCTCCCCCGTGTCCAAGCTCTTCCTCCACACTATACTGAGTGCCTGTGCTACCGGCAATTTGCATTTCTTTATAAATATTGAATTCCTCCCTCATCTATCCATATCTCAACTATGGTATTTGTGCTTGGGGTTCTACTACCCAAAATCATTTACGTCCTCTAATTGCTCAACACAAAGCTGCTATTAGGACAATATCCAACTCTGGCCCCAGACATCACTCGGTACCCCTACTTAAATCTCTGAATATGTTAGATATTAAGTCACTGCACATTCTCTCATGTGTATTATACATATATAAAATGCTGAACTGTAATGCCAATCCTGACCTCAAAAAGCTTTATTGAAGGTTGTAAGAGAACCAATGAGCACCACACCAGAAACAAATACCGTTTTGATATTCCAAGAGCACTACTTAATCAAACTAGAAATGCTCTACAAATCCAGGGACCCAGAATGTGGAATGACCTTCCCAATCATGTTAAGGACTGTATCTCTCTCAACCAGTTTAAGATAAAAACTAAGCACTACCTAATAAATTCCCTGTAACCTACCTTACCCCTATATTGTCAACCCATGTCTGTTTTTTTAAACAGCGCTGTTTGTCGACCTAATTGTATTTGTGCTGCTTTTTCTGCCATTTCCCCCCCCCCCCTGTTTTTTTTATTTGTTATCAACACATTTTATACTTTAATCTCAATTAGTATTAAGTTTTAGTGTTTAATGTTTTTCCTGCCCGAAACGCTTTGCGTAATAGTGGTTTTAGGCATTGTATGTACTAGCTCTATCTATAAATCTATCAATTTTTGTATAACCTCTTGTATGTATGTACTTTACCTGAATAAACATTTATTTATTTATTTATCATTGACTTATTAGTTTAATTTATTTTAATATTTTAATTAAGAATGGACTTTATATTTAATAGTAGACTGTATTTAAAATTTATCCTGCTGGATGTTGTACTACTAACAAGTTTGGGTGAGTGTAAATACAATCTAACCTTGTTGCATTCGTGCGAGAAAGATGTGTGAATGTCACCAGCCCAGGAGATATCAGTCACATCTGATAAATTATATACTCTAATCAAGTTCACCAACATCTTCAATACATTCAAAACCACCATCCCAAATGTCACAAACAGATGTGACAATTAAAATCCCCACTTAGCACCAGTGATCACATATTATACATAAAAAACTGAAGGAAATCCACAACCAAGCAGAGTTTCCAATCTTTCTGCTTCGCATTCCCCGATGGAGCATAAACCTTGAAAATCGTAACCACATGGCCCTAATCGATGACGACATTATAAGGAACGACAACGACTGAAAAACAACCTGAAACAACTGAGCCAACAACTTCAATTGATCCAGATTTTTAACACTGTGTTATTGAATTAATAAAGCATCAAAATGAAAACACCAAAAAAGCTCATCCAGTTAAGATTACTTTACGTCATTTTTTTCTGACGTCAAGCAATCTATTCACATTCAGTGTGCCATAGCAAAAGGCCTTCATAATATCTAACAACAAAGCTAGGAATCAGCCAACACTGAACTCTCCACCATGTTCTCCGCCATCCACTACAGCCAACTTATCCGTAACCCCAGACATCAAACACTCCTCCAAACCAAACACATCAGCAATTACATCACCACACACCAAAGACAACCGTCTAAACACAACCTTCATCGACTGATAGTAAGACTCCCCTGTATCAACTACGATCCAATCACCGTGAGACAGCACACACCTCGCCACCTCGTGAACCACTTCTTTGGACACACCCACCTCCTCACTCCCACATACACCAGGATGAACCCAACTAGCCATAGACAATCCACCTCCATCACTCGAACCATCAACTACACACCTCATTTAGGGTTTTCACCAACACCTCCCCAGTCATCTTCTTACCTTTGCAATGCAGTTCTTCATCGCCAAAAAATAAATTAGCCGTCCTGGAAACCTCAACCCAACCACAACCACCATTGCCACCCACCTCCCCAGAAATCATATCTGACGATCGATCGCTATCATTCGCCACACAACTAGTGACAGATGACGGAACAGGCATTAGAGCCTTATCAACACAAACCCTATCAATAAGGACACGATACGATGCCTCCAAGGATTCACCAACCATCTCACCACCTCTACTGTGCACGGGTCACCACCTAATATTACCAACCTCCTCAAGTAGGTCATATATATATATATATATATATATATATATATATATATATATATATATATATATATATATATATATATATATATATATATATATATATATATATATATATATACACATATATATAAACATGTACAAGGAAAACCAGCGTATGAATGCAATAACATAAATGTTAGTATAAATGTTCCTTGATATACAACAATGATCAATCGATTCCCTTATCAATCCTAGAACACATATGTATGTCTCTGCAGGTAATCCAGCCTACGACTGTAACCCTATACTTCAGTATAAGTACTCCTTGGCACAAAAATGGCAAACAATCACTCACCTTTCACTGCATCTTGCACGCTAATTACAACCAAACACTACCAACTCCCTACAAATAATCAACCAGAACTTCCCATCCACATCTGGAAGCTCACTACCCTGACATCTTCAGGTTCTTCCGGGTTTATCTACCAGGATCCTTCGCAGCTCTTCCAGGCTGCTTCACCACTTCTACTAGGGTCCTCCACAGCTCTCCTGGCTGCTACACCATGAAGTCTTCCTTGATCAACAATGGTGCTTCACCACTGGTATTGCAAAACTTGTGAAACTTCATTCCATTACTCCTCTTCTCACAGCTTGAGGGTTTTCTTCCTCCCTGTATGGCTGCTCTCCAACAGAGCTCAGTACTTTCCACTACCTTGGAGTCTCATCAACTACTCCCTCTGTGCTGGCTCCGAAGTGTTCAGCAACTTCTTCCAAAGACAAACCTGCAACCCATTGACACACCAATAAAAAACGATTCCCCTTAAACACATAAACGAAGTAACCACACAATATGTTTGCATCCAACATCTATCTGCTCTCTACATGCTGTGAGAGTGGACACCCCCGTTTGGGCTGGTCCATGCTCCGCCCGGCCAGGCGGGCAGCCCCTCACTCCGGGAGGGTCCTCCGCCACCAGTCAGTTGGCTTCAGGAGGTCGACGGGAGAGGATGTGCTGCTCGTCCCTCCAGCTGCCTCTCTCATCTCCGTCCTCTTATTTAGGCTTTCTGCCTTACCAAAACATGTCTAACTTATCAATAAACATTCGCTACTGTCGCTGGGCACACGACCAACTACAAGTAATCACTATAAACTGGCTTAAAATCGTGCTTACCACAGATTGTCTAGTCGAGGACGCTCTTCCTCTGACGGAGTCTGATTAGGGCGCTCCCACGGCCCACGAAACTGTCTCTGAGCGGCTTCACAAACGCTCCTTGCCATCCAGGACTTGAGACCTCACGTTCCCAGCTCGATTCCACAGCTGGAACGTCTGCACACGTCATTTCTCTTGAAGGAATATCCAACAGGAGATCCTCTCCAACGGGAGCTCAAATGGAGCACAACTTCCTCTCAGATGTCTGGTACTCAAGTGAGGTCAGAGCCCTCCCGAAGGGAACCTCACGCCTCCAGCAAATTATCCACATCTCATAACCAGTCATTTATCTTTTTTCTTACTCACTGCCCATATTTTTAAACTCTCTGTAAAATTTACCCAATTATTTTTACATGTGAATCTTCATGTCTGTATATCTCCGACCTCTTAGTCAGGTCAGACTTGATAGAATAATTCTCAAAGGGGAGACTCGTTTTTCGGCTACCTGGGATCATAACACCTACCATTTGAAATGCCTGACGGTGTGCTGTGGTGGGGGGAGGGGGGGGGGCGCTCTCCTGCTACGGAACCCTGATTGGTGTTCTACCACAACACTACATCTAGACCTGTGTAGGGAGTTTTGTCCAGGAGCTGGACTGCGGAAATGAACATTGTAAAAAATATCCCCACACAATGGAAGGTGGAAAGATGCACAGTGAATGTTTTAACAAGAACAGCAACATACCTGTTTTAGTGCAGGCTGTCTGGGCAAGTGAAGGCTATGTGTCGTGAT